>NW_027663616.1:17500-25593 GCF_964034855.1 Anser brachyrhynchus | reverse complement strand
GGACTCTGCGTCTTCACTCTTTCCTAACAACCCTAAACATAACCCTAACCGCAACAAGAAGCTGAACCCGAGTTAGACCCGAAAAAAACACGTACGGTGCCACTTTCTGCCATCAAAAAGTGCTCTCAGCGGAAGCCTTTGGGTACACCTGAACTCCCTGGGGGAGCCTTTACGCAACCCACACTCAACAGGACTCTGCGTCTTCACTCTTTCCTAACAACCCTAAACATAACCCTAACCGCAACAAGAAGCTGAACCCGAGTTAGACCCGAAAAAACACGTACGGTGCCACTTTCTGCCATCAAAAAGTGCTCTCAGCGGAAGCCTTTGGGTACACCTGAACTCCCTGGGGGAGCCTTTACGCAACCCCACACTCAACAGGACTCTGCGTCTTCACTCTTTCCTAACAACCCTAAACATAACCCCTAACCGCAACAAGAAGCTCAACCCGAGTTAGACCCGAAAAAACACGTACGGTGCCACTTTCTGCCCTCCAAAAGTGCTCTCAGCGGAAGCCTTTGGGTACACCTGAACTCCCTGGGGAGCCTTTACGCAACCCCACACTCAACAGGACTCTGCGTCTTCACTCTTTCCTAACAACCCTAACATAACCCTAACCGCAACAAGAAGCTCAACCCGAGTTAGACCCGAAAAAACACGTACGGTGCCACTTTCTGCCATCAAAAAGTGCTCTCAGCGGAAGCCTTTGGGTACACCTGAACTCCCTGGGGGAGCCTTTACGCAACCCCACACTCACAGGACTCTGCGTCTTCACTCTTTCCTAACAACCCTAAACATAACCCTAACCGCAACAAGAAGCTCAACCCGAGTTAGACCCGAAAAAACACGTACGGTGCCACTTTCTGCCATCAAAAAGTGCTCTCAGCGGAAGCCTTTGGGTACACCTGAACTCCCTGGGGGAGCCTTTACGCAACCCCACACTCAACAGGACTCTGCGTCTTCACTCTTTCCTAACAACCCTAAACATAACCCTAACCGCAACAAGAAGCTCAACCCGAGTTAGACCCGAAAAAACACGTACGGTGCCACTTTCTGCCATCAAAAAGTGCTCTCAGCGGAAGCCTTTGGGTACACCTGAACTCCCTGGGGGAGCCTTTACGCAACCCCACACTCAACAGGACTCTGCGTCTTCACTCTTTCCTAACAACCCTAAACATAACCCTAACCGCAACAAGAAGCTCAACCCGAGTTAGACCCGAAAAAACACGTACGGTGCCACTTTCTGCCATCAAAAAGTGCTCTCAGCGGAAGCCTTTGGGTACACCTGAACTCCCTGGGGGAGCCTTTACGCAACCCCACACTCAACAGGACTCTGCGTCTTCACTCTTTCCTAACAACCCTAAACATAACCCTAACCGCAACAAGAAGCTGAACCCGAGTTAGACCCGAAAAACACGTACGGTGCCACTTTCTGCCATCAAAAAGTGCTCTCAGCGGAAGCCTTTGGGTACACCTGAACTCCTGGGGGAGCCTTTACGCAACCCCACACTCAACAGGACTCTGCGTCTTCACTCTTTCCTAACAACCCTAAACATAACCCTAACCGCAACAAGAAGCTGAACCTGAGTTAGACCCGAAAAAACACGTACGGTGCCACTTTCTGCCATCAAAAAGTGCTCTCAGCGGAAGCCTTTGGGTACACCTGAACTCCCTGGGGGAGCCTTTACGCAACCCCACACTCAACAGGACTCTGCGTCTTCACTCTTTCCTAACAACCCTAAACATAACCCTAACCGCAACAAGAAGCTGAACCCGAGTTAGACCCGAAAAAACACGTACGGTGCCACTTTCTGCCATCAAAAAGTGCTCTCAGCGGAAGCCTTTGGGTACACCTGAACTCCCTGGGGGAGCCTTTACGCAACCCCACACTCAACAGGACTCTGCGTCTTCACTCTTTCCTAACAACCCTAAACATAACCCTAACCGCAACAAGAAGCTGAACCCGAGTTAGACCCGAAAAACACGTACGGTGCCACTTTCTGCCATCAAAAAGTGCTCTCAGCGGAAGCCTTTGGGTACACCTGAACTCCCTGGGGGAGCCTTTACGCAACCCCACACTCAACAGGACTCTGCGTCTTCACTCTTTCCTAACAACCCTAAACATAACCCTAACCGCAACAAGAAGCTGAACCTGAGTTAGACCCGAAAAAACACGTACGAGTGCCACTTTCTGCCATCCAAAAGTGCTCTCAGCGGAAGCCTTTGGGTACACCTGAACTCCCTGGGGAGCCTTTACGCAACCCCACACTCAACAGGACTCTGCGTCTTCACTCTTTCCTAACAACCCTAAACATAACCCTAACCGCAACAAGAAGCTGAACCCGAGTTAGACCCGAAAAAACACGTACGGTGCCACTTTCTGCCATCAAAAAGTGCTCTCAGCTGAAGCCTTTGGGTACACCTGAACTCCCTGGGGGAGCCTTTACGCAACCCCACACTCAACAGGACTCTGCGTCTTCACTCTTTCCTAACAACCCTAAACATAACCCTAACCGCAACAAGAAGCTCAACCCGAGTTAGACCCGAAAAAACACGTACGGTGCCACTTTCTGCCATCAAAAAGTGCTCTCAGCGGAAGCCTTTGGGTACACCTGAACTCCCTGGGGGAGCCCTTTACGCAACCCCACACTCAACAGGACTCTGCGTCTTCACTCTTTCCTAACAACCCTAAACATAACCCTAACCGCAACAAGAAGCTGAACCCGAGTTAGACCCGAAAAAACACGTACGGTGCCACTTTCTGCCATCAAAAAGTGCTCTCAGCGGAAGCCTTTGGGTACACCTGAACTCCCTGGGGGAGCCTTTACGCAACCCCACACTCAACAGGACTCTGCGTCTTCACTCTTTCCTAACAACCTAAACATAACCCTAACCGCAACAAGAAGCTCAACCCGAGTTAGACCCGAAAAAACACGTACGGTGCCCACTTTCTGCCCTCCAAAAGTGCTCTCCAGCGGAAGCCTTTGGGTACACCTGAACTCCTGGGGGAGCCTTGTACGCAACCCCACACTCAACAGGACTCTGCGTCTTCACTCTTTCCTAACAACCCTAAACATAACCCTAACCGCAACAAGAAGCTCAACCCGAGTTAGACCCGAAAAAAACACGTACGGTGCCACTTTCTGCCATCAAAAGTGCTCTCAGCGGAAGGCCTTTGGGTACACCTGAACTCCCTGGGGGAGCCTTTACGCAACCCACACTCAACAGGACTCTGCGTCTTCACTCTTTCCTAACAACCCTAAACATAACCCTAACCGCAACAAGAAGCTCAACCCGAGTTAGACCCGAAAAAACACGTACGGTGCCACTTTCTGCCCTCCAAAAGTGCTCTCAGCGGAAGCCTTTGGGTACACCTGAACTCCCTGGGGAGCCTTTACGCAACCCACACTCAACAGGACTCTGCGTCTTCACTCTTTCCTAACAACCCTAAACATAACCCTAACCGCAACAAGAAGCTCAACCCGAGTTAGACCCGAAAAAACACGTACGGTGCCACTTTCTGCATCAAAAAGTGCTCTCAGCGGAAGCCTTTGGGTACACCTGAACTCCCTGGGGGAGCCTTTACGCAACCCCACACTCAACAGGACTCTGCGTCTTCACTCTTTCCTAACAACCCTAAACATAACCCTAACCGCAACAAGAAGCTCAACCCGAGTTAGACCCGAAAAAACACGTACGGTGCCACTTTCTGCCATCAAAAAGTGCTCTCAGCGGAAGCCTTTGGGTACACCTGAACTCCCTGGGGGAGCCTTTACGCAACCCCACACTCAACAGGACTCTGCGTCTTCACTCTTTCCTAACAACCCTGAACATAACCCTAACCGCAACAAGAAGCTGAACCCGAGTTAGACCCGAAAAAACACGTACGGTGCCACTTTCTGCCATCAAAAAGTGCTCTCAGCGGAAGCCTTTGGGTACACCTGAACTCCCTGGGGGAGCCTTTACGCAACCCCACACTCAACAGGACTCTGCGTCTTCACTCTTTCCTAACAACCCTAAACATAACCCTAACCGCAACAAGAAGCTCAACCCGAGTTAGACCCGAAAAAACACGTACGGTGCCACTTTCTGCCATCAAAAAGTGCTCTCAGCGGAAGCCTTTGGGTACACCTGAACTCCCTGGGGGAGCCTTTACGCAACCCCACACTCAACAGGACTCTGCGTCTTCACTCTTTCCTAACAACCCTAAACATAACCCTAACCGCAACAAGAAGCTGAACCCGAGTTAGACCCGAAAAAACACGTACGGTGCCACTTTCTGCCATCAAAAAGTGCTCTCAGCGGAAGCCTTTGGGTACACCTGAACTCCCTGGGGGAGCCTTTACGCAACCCCACACTCAACAGGACTCTGCGTCTTCACTCTTTCCTAACAACCCTAAACATAACCCTAACCGCAACAAGAAGCTGAACCCGAGTTAGACCCGAAAAAACACGTACGGTGCCACTTTCTGCCATCAAAAAGTGCTCTCAGCGGAAGCCTTTGGGTACACCTGAACTCCCTGGGGGAGTCTTTACGCAACCCCACACTCAACAGGACTCTGCGTCTTCACTCTTTCCTAACAACCCTAAACATAACCCTAACCGCAACAAGAAGCTGAACCCGAGTTAGACCCGAAAAAACACGTACGGTGCCACTTTCTGCCATCAAAAAGTGCTCTCAGCGGAAGCCTTTGGGTACACCTGAACTCCCTGGGGGAGCCTTTACGCAACCCCACACTCAACAGGACTCTGCGTCTTCACTCTTTCCTAACAACCCTAAACATAACCCTAACCGCAACAAGAAGCTGAACCCGAGTTAGACCCGAAAAAACACGTACGGTGCCACTTTCTGCCATCAAAAAGTGCTCTCAGCGGAAGCCTTTGGGTACACCTGAACTCCCTGGGGGAGCCTTTACGCAACCCCACACTCAACAGGACTCTGCGTCTTCACTCTTTCCTAACAACCCTAAACATAACCCTAACCGCAACAAGAAGCTCAACCCGAGTTAGACCCGAAAAAACACGTACGGTGCCACTTTCTGCCATCAAAAAGTGCTCTCAGCGGAAGCCTTTGGGTACACTTGAACTCCCTGGGGGAGCCTTTACGCAACCCCACACTCAACAGGACTCTGCGTCTTCACTCTTTCCTAACAACCCTGAACATAACCCTAACCGCAACAAGAAGCTGAACTCGAGTTAGACCCGAAAAAACACGTACGGTGCCACTTTCTGCCATCAAAAAGTGCTCTCAGCGGAAGCCTTTGGGTACACCTGAACTCCCTGGGGGAGCCTTACGCAACCCCACACTCAACAGGACTCTGCGTCTTCACTCTTTCCTAACAACCCTAAACATAACCCTAACCGCAACAAGAAGCTGAACCCGAGTTAGACCCGAAAAAACACGTACGGTGCCACTTTCTGCCATCAAAAAGTGCTCTCAGCGGAAGCCTTTGGGTACACCTGAACTCCCTGGGGGAGCCTTTACGCAACCCCACACTCAACAGGACTCTGCGTCTTCACTCTTTCCTAACAACCCTAAACATAACCCTAACCGCAACAAGAAGCTGAACCCGAGTTAGACCCGAAAAAACACGTACGGTGCCACTTTCTGCCATCAAAAAGTGCTCTCAGCGGAAGCCTTTGGGTACACCTGAACTCCCTGGGGGAGCCTTTACGCAACCCCACACTCAACAGGACTCTGCGTCTTCACTCTTTCCTAACAACCCTAAACATAACCCTAACCGCAACAAGAAGCTCAACCCGAGTTAGACCCGAAAAAACACGTACGGTGCCACTTTCTGCCATCAAAAAGTGCTCTCAGCGGAAGCCTTTGGGTACACCTGAACTCCCTGGGGGAGCCTTTACGCAACCCCACACTCAACAGGACTCTGCGTCTTCACTCTTTCCTAACAACCCTAAACATAACCCTAACCGCAACAAGAAGCTCAACCCGAGTTAGACCCGAAAAAACATGTACGGTGCCACTTTCTGCCCTCCAAAAGTGCTCTCAGCGGAAGCCTTTGGGTACACCTGAACTCCCTGGGGGAGCCTTTACGCAACCCCACACTCAACAGGACTCTGCGTCTTCACTCTTTCCTAACAACCCTAAACATAACCCTAACCGCAACAAGAAGCTCAACCCGAGTTAGACCCGAAAAAACACGTACGGTGCCACTTTCTGCCATCAAAAAGTGCTCTCAGCGGAAGCCTTTGGGTACACCTGAACTCCCTGGGGGAGCCTTTACGCAACCCCACACTCAACAGGACTCTGCGTCTTCACTCTTTCCTAACAACCCTAAACATAACCCTAACCGCAACAAGAAGCTCAACCCGAGTTAGACCCGAAAAAACACGTACGGTGCCACTTTCTGCCATCAAAAAGTGCTCTCAGCGGAAGCCTTTGGGTACACCTGAACTCCCTGGGGTGCCTTTACGCAACCCCACACTCAACAGGACTCTGCGTCTTCACTCTTTCCTAACAACCCTAAACATAACCCTAACCGCAACAAGAAGCTCAACCCGAGTTAGACCCGAAAAAACACGTACGGTGCCACTTTCTGCCATCAAAAAGTGCTCTCAGCGGAAGCCTTTGGGTACACCTGAACTCCCTGGGGGAGCCTTTACGCAACCCCACACTCAACAGGACTCTGAGTCTTCACTCTTTCCTAACAACCCTAAACATAACCCTAACCGCAACAAGAAGCTGAACCCGAGTTAGACCCGAAAAAACACGTACGGTGCCACTTTCTGCCATCCAAAAGTGCTCTCAGCGGAAGCCTTTGGGTACACCTGAACTCCCTGGGGGAGCCTTTACGCAACCCCACACTCAACAGGACTCTGCGTCTTCACTCTTTCCTAACAACCCTAAACATAACCCTAACCGCAACAAGAAGCTGAACCCGAGTTAGACCCGAAAAAACACGTACGGTGCCACTTTCTGCCATCAAAAAGTGCTCTCAGCGGAAGCCTTTGGGTACACTTGAACTCCCTGGGGGAGCCTTTACGCAACCCCACACTCAACAGGACTCTGCGTCTTCACTCTTTCCTAACAACCCTGAACATAACCCTAACCGCAACAAGAAGCTGAACCCGAGTTAGACCCGAAAAAACACGTACGGTGCCACTTTCTGCCATCAAAAAGTGCTCTCAGCGGAAGCCTTTGTGTACACCTGAACTCCCTGGGGGAGCCTTACGCAACCCCACACTCAACAGGACTCTGCGTCTTCACTCTTTCCTAACAACCCTAAACATAACCCTAACCGCAACAAGAAGCTGAACCCGAGTTAGACCCGAAAAAACATGTACGGTGCCACTTTCTGCCATCAAAAAGTGCTCTCAGCGGAAGCCTTTGGGTACACCTGAACTCCCTGGGGGAGCCTTTACGCAACCCCACACTCAACAGGACTCTGCGTCTTCACTCTTTCCTAACAACCCTAAACATAACCCTAACCGCAACAAGAAGCTCAACCCGAGTTAGACCCGAAAAAACACGTACGGTGCCACTTTCTGCCATCAAAAAGTGCTCTGAGCGGAAGCCTTTGGGTACACCTGAACTCCCTGGGGGAGCCTTTACGCAACCCCACACTCAACAGGACTCTGCGTCTTCACTCTTTCCTAACAACCCTAAACATAACCCTAACCGCAACAAGAAGCTGAACCCGAGTTAGACCCGAAAAAACACGTACGGTGCCACTTTCTGCCATCAAAAAGTGCTCTCAGCGGAAGCCTTTGGGTACACCTGAACTCCCTGGGGGAGCCTTTACGCAACCCCACACTCAACAGGACTCTGCGTCTTCACTCTTTCCTAACAACCCTAAACATAACCCTAACCGCAACAAGAAGCTGAACCCGAGTTAGACCCGAAAAAACACGTACGGTGCCACTTTCTGCCATCAAAAAGTGCTCTCAGCGGAAGCCTTTGGGCACACCTGAACTCCCTGGGGGAGCCTTTACGCAACCCCACACTCAACAGGACTCTGCGTCTTCACTCTTTCCTAACAACCCTAAACATAACCCTAACCGCAACAAGAAGCTGAACCCGAGTTAGACCCGAAAAAACACGTACGGTGCCACTTTCTGCCATCAAAAAGTGC
>NW_027663616.1:0-10000 GCF_964034855.1 Anser brachyrhynchus | reverse complement strand
GCGTCTTCACTCTTTCCTAACAACCCTAAACATAACCCTAACCGCAACAAGAAGCTGAACCCGAGTTAGACCCGAAAAAACACGTACGGTGCCACTTTCTGCCCTCCAAAAGTGCTCTCAGCGGAAGCCTTTGGGTACACCTGAACTCCCTGGGGGAGCCTTTACGCAACCCCACACTCAACAGGACTCTGCGTCTTCACTCTTTCCTAACAACCCTAAACATAACCCTAACCGCAACAAGAAGCTCAACCCGAGTTAGACCCGAAAAAACACGTACGGTGCCACTTTCTGCCATCCAAAAGTGCTCTCAGCGGAAGCCTTTGGGTACACCTGAACTCCCTGGGGGAGCCTTTACGCAACCCCACACTCAACAGGACTCTGCGTCTTCACTCTTTCCTAACAACCCTAAACATAACCCTAACCGCAACAAGAAGCTGAACCCGAGTTAGACCCGAAAAAACACGTACGGTGCCACTTTCTGCCATCAAAAAGTGCTCTCAGCGGAAGCCTTTGGGTACACCTGAACTCCCTGGGGGAGCCTTTACGCAACCCCACACTCAACAGGACTCTGCGTCTTCACTCTTTCCTAACAACCCTAAACATAACCCTAACCGCAACAAGAAGCTGAACCCGAGTTAGACCCGAAAAAACACGTACGGTGCCACTTTCTGCCATCAAAAAGTGCTCTCAGCGGAAGCCTTTGGGTACACCTGAACTCCCTGGGGGAGCCTTTACGCAACCCCACACTCAACAGGACTCTGCGTCTTCACTCTTTCCTAACAACCCTAAACATAACCCTAACCGCAACAAGAAGCTCAACCCGAGTTAGACCCGAAAAAACACGTACGGTGCCACTTTCTGCCCTCCAAAAGTGCTCTCAGCGGAAGCCTTTGGGTACACCTGAACTCCCTGGGGGAGCCTTTACGCAACCCCACACTCAACAGGACTCTGCGTCTTCACTCTTTCCTAACAACCCTAAACATAACCCTAACCGCAACAAGAAGCTGAACCCGAGTTAGACCCGAAAAAACACGTACGGTGCCACTTTCTGCCATCAAAAAGTGCTCTCAGCGGAAGCCTTTGGGTACACCTGAACTCCCTGGGGGAGCCTTTACGCAACCCCACACTCAACAGGACTGTGCGTCTTCACTCTTTCCTAACAACCCTAAACATAAGCCTAACCGCAACAAGAAGCTGAACCCGAGTTAGACCCGAAAAAACACGTACGGTGCCACTTTCTGCCATCAAAAAGTGCTCTCAGCGGAAGCCTTTGGGTACACTTGAACTCCCTGGGGGAGCCTTTACGCAACCCCACACTCAACAGGACTCTGCGTCTTCACTCTTTCCTAACAACCCTAAACATAACCCTAACCGCAACAAGAAGCTCAACCCGAGTTAGACCCGAAAAAACACGTACGGTGCCACTTTCTGCCATCAAAAAGTGCTCTCAGCGGAAGCCTTTGGGTACACCTGAACTCCCTGGGGGAGCCTTTACGCAACCCCACACTCAACAGGACTCTGCGTCTTCACTCTTTCCTAACAACCCTAAACATAACCCTAACCGCAACAAGAAGCTGAACCCGAGTTAGACCCGAAAAAACACGTACGGTGCCACTTTCTGCCATCAAAAAGTGCTCTCAGCGGAAGCCTTTGGGTACACCTGAACTCCCTGGGGGAGCCTTTACGCAACCCCACACTCAACAGGACTCTGCGTCTTCACTCTTTCCTAACAACCCTAAACATAACCCTAACCGCAACAAGAAGCTCAACCCGAGTTAGACCCGAAAAAACACGTACGGTGCCACTTTCTGCCATCAAAAAGTGCTCTCAGCGGAAGCCTTTGGGTACACCTGAACTCCCTGGGGGAGCCTTTACGCAACCCCACACTCAACAGGACTCTGCGTCTTCACTCTTTCCTAACAACCCTAAACATAACCCTAACCGCAACAAGAAGCTCAACCCGAGTTAGACCCGAAAAAACACGTACGGTGCCACTTTCTGCCATCAAAAAGTGCTCTCAGCGGAAGCCTTTGGGTACACCTGAACTCCCTGGGGGAGCCTTTACGCAACCCCACACTCAACAGGACTCTGCGCCTTCACTCTTTCCTAACAACCCTAAACATAACCCTAACCGCAACAAGAAGCTGAACCCGAGTTAGACCCGAAAAAACACGTACGGTGCCACTTTCTGCCATCAAAAAGTGCTCTCAGCGGAAGCCTTTGGGTACACTTGAACTCCCTGGGGGAGCCTTTACGCAACCCCACACTCAACAGGACTCTGCGTCTTCACTCTTTCCTAACAACCCTAAACATAACCCTAACCGCAACAAGAAGCTGAACCCGAGTTAGACCCGAAAAAACACGTACGGTGCCACTTTCTGACATCCAAAAGTGCTCTCAGCGGAAGCCTTTGGGTACACCTGAACTCCCTGGGGGAGCCTTTACGCAACCCCACACTCAACAGGACTCTGCGTCTTCACTCTTTCCTAACAACCCTAAACATAACCCTAACCGCAACAAGAAGCTGAACCCGAGTTAGACCCGAAAAAACACGTACGGTGCCACTTTCTGCCATCAAAAAGTGCTCTCAGCGGAAGCCTTTGGGTACACCTGAACTCCCTGGGGGAGCCTTTACGCAACCCCACACTCAACAGGACTCTGCGTCTTCACTCTTTCCTAACAACCCTAAACATAACCCTAACCGCAACAAGAAGCTGAACCCGAGTTAGACCCGAAAAAACACGTACGGTGCCACTTTCTGCCATCAAAAAGTGCTCTGAGCGGAAGCCTTTGGGTACACCTGAACTCCCTGGGGGAGCCTTTACGCAACCCCACACTCAACAGGACTCTGAGTCTTCACTCTTTCCTAACAACCCTAAACATAACCCTAACTGCAACAAGAAGCTGAACCCGAGTTAGACCCGAAAAAACACGTACGGTGCCACTTTCTGCCATCCAAAAGTGCTCTCAGCGGAAGCCTTTGGGTACACCTGAACTCCCTGGGGGAGCCTTTACGCAACCCCACACTCAACAGGACTCTGCGTCTTCACTCTTTCCTAACAACCCTAAACATAACCCTAACCGCAACAAGAAGCTGAACCCGAGTTAGACCCGAAAAAACACGTACGGTGCCACTTTCTGCCATCAAAAAGTGCTCTCAGCGGAAGCCTTTGGGTACACTTGAACTCCCTGGGGGAGCCTTTACGCAACCCCACACTCAACAGGACTCTGCGTCTTCACTCTTTCCTAACAACCCTAAACATAACCCTAACCGCAACAAGAAGCTGAACCCGAGTTAGACCCGAAAAAACACGTACGGTGCCACTTTCTGCCATCAAAAAGTGCTCTCAGCGGAAGCCTTTGGGTACACCTGAACTCCCTGGGGGAGCCTTTACGCAACCCCACACTCAACAGGACTCTGCGTCTTCACTCTTTCCTAACAACCCTAAACATAACCCTAACCGCAACAAGAAGCTGAACCCGAGTTAGACCCGAAAAAACACGTACGGTGCCACTTTCTGCCATCAAAAAGTGCTCTCAGCGGAAGCCTTTGGGTACACCTGAACTCCCTGGGGGAGCCTTTACGCAACCCCACACTCAACAGGACTCTGCGTCTTCACTCTTTCCTAACAACCCTAAACATAACCCTAACCGCAACAAGAAGCTCAACCCGAGTTAGACCCGAAAAAACACGTACGGTGCCACTTTCTGCCATCAAAAAGTGCTCTCAGCGGAAGCCTTTGGGTACACGTGAACTCCCTGGGGGAGCCTTTACGCAACCCCACACTCAACAGGACTCTGCGCCTTCACTCTTTCCTAACAACCCTAAACATAACCCTAACCGCAACAAGAAGCTGAACCCGAGTTAGACCCGAAAAAACACGTACAGTGCCACTTTCTGCCATCAAAAAGTGCTCTCAGCGGAAGCCTTTGGGTACACTTGAACTCCCTGGGGGAGCCTTTACGCAACCCCACACTCAACAGGACTCTGCGTCTTCACTCTTTCCTAACAACCCTAAACATAACCCTAACCGCAACAAGAAGCTGAACCCGAGTTAGACCCGAAAAAACACGTACGGTGCCACTTTCTGCCATCAAAAAGTGCTCTCAGCGGAAGCCTTTGGGTACACCTGAACTCCCTGGGGGAGCCTTTACGCAACCCCACACTCAACAGGACTCTGCGTCTTCACTCTTTCCTAACAACCCTAAACATAACCCTAACCGCAACAAGAAGCTCAACCCGAGTTAGACCCGAAAAAACACGTACGGTGCCACTTTCTGCCATCAAAAAGTGCTCTCAGCGGAAGCCTTTGGGTACACTTGAACTCCCTGGGGGAGCCTTTACGCAACCCCACACTCAACAGGACTCTGCGTCTTCACTCTTTCCTAACAACCCTAAACATAACCCTAACCGCAACAAGAAGCTGAACCCGAGTTAGACCCGAAAAAACACGTACGGTGCCACTTTCTGCCATCAAAAAGTGCTCTCAGCGGAAGCCTTTGGGTACACCTGAACTCCCTGGGGGAGCCTTTACGCAACCCCACACTCAACAGGACTCTGCGTCTTCACTCTTTCCTAACAACCCTAAACATAACCCTAACCGCAACAAGAAGCTGAACCCGAGTTAGACCCGAAAAAACACGTACGGTGCCACTTTCTGCCATCAAAAAGTGCTCTCAGCGGAAGCCTTTGGGTACACCTGAACTCCCTGGGGGAGCCTTTACGCAACCCCACACTCAACAGGACTCTGCGTCTTCACTCTTTCCTAACAACCCTAAACATAACCCTAACCGCAACAAGAAGCTCAACCCGAGTTAGACCCGAAAAAACACGTACGGTGCCACTTTCTGCCATCAAAAAGTGCTCTCAGCGGAAGCCTTTGGGTACACGTGAACTCCCTGGGGGAGCCTTTACGCAACCCCACACTCAACAGGACTCTGCGCCTTCACTCTTTCCTAACAACCCTAAACATAACCCTAACCGCAACAAGAAGCTGAACCCGAGTTAGACCCGAAAAAACACGTACAGTGCCACTTTCTGCCATCAAAAAGTGCTCTCAGCGGAAGCCTTTGGGTACACTTGAACTCCCTGGGGGAGCCTTTACGCAACCCCACACTCAACAGGACTCTGCGTCTTCACTCTTTCCTAACAACCCTAAACATAACCCTAACCGCAACAAGAAGCTGAACCCGAGTTAGACCCGAAAAAACACGTACGGTGCCACTTTCTGCCATCAAAAAGTGCTCTCAGCGGAAGCCTTTGGGTACACCTGAACTCCCTGGGGGAGCCTTTACGCAACCCCACACTCAACAGGACTCTGCGTCTTCACTCTTTCCTAACAACCCTAAACATAACCCTAACCGCAACAAGAAGCTCAACCCGAGTTAGACCCGAAAAAACACGTACGGTGCCACTTTCTGCCATCAAAAAGTGCTCTCAGCGGAAGCCTTTGGGTACACCTGAACTCCCTGGGGGAGCCTTTACGCAACCCCACACTCAACAGGACTCTGCGTCTTCACTCTTTCCTAACAACCCTAAACATAACCCTAACCGCAACAAGAAGCTCAACCCGAGTTAGACCCGAAAAAACACGTACGGTGCCACTTTCTGCCATCAAAAAGTGCTCTCAGCGGAAGCCTTTGGGTACACCTGAACTCCCTGGGGGAGCCTTTACGCAACCCCACACTCAACAGGACTCTGCGTCTTCACTCTTTCCTAACAACCCTAAACATAACCCTAACCGCAACAAGAAGCTGAACCCGAGTTAGACCCGAAAAAACACGTACGGTGCCACTTTCTGCCATCAAAAAGTGCTCTCAGCGGAAGCCTTTGGGTACACCTGAACTCCCTGGGGGAGCCTTTACGCAACCCCACACTCAACAGGACTCTGCGTCTTCACTCTTTCCTAACAACCCTAAACATAACCCTAACCGCAACAAGAAGCTGAACCCGAGTTAGACCCGAAAAAACACGTACGGTGCCACTTTCTGCCATCAAAAAGTGCTCTCAGCGGAAGCCTTTGGGTACACCTGAACTCCCTGGGGGAGCCTTTACGCAACCCCACACTCAACAGGACTCTGCGTCTTCACTCTTTCCTAACAACCCTAAACATAACCCTAACCGCAACAAGAAGCTGAACCCGAGTTAGACCCGAAAAAACACGTACGGTGCCACTTTCTGCCATCAAAAAGTGCTCTCAGCGGAAGCCTTTGGGTACACCTGAACTCCCTGGGGGAGCCTTTACGCAACCCCACACTCAACAGGACTCTGCGTCTTCACTCTTTCCTAACAACCCTAAACATAACCCTAACCGCAACAAGAAGCTGAACCCGAGTTAGACCCGAAAAAACACGTACGGTGCCACTTTCTGCCATCAAAAAGTGCTCTCAGCGGAAGCCTTTGGGTACACCTGAACTCCCTGGGGGAGCCTTTACGCAACCCTACACTCAACAGGACTCTGCGTCTTCACTCTTTCCTAACAACCCTAAACATAACCCTAACCGCAACAAGAAGCTGAACCCGAGTTAGACCCGAAAAAACACGTACGGTGCCACTTTCTGCCATCAAAAAGTGCTCTCAGCGGAAGCCTTTGGGTACACCTGAACTCCCTGGGGGAGCCTTTACGCAACCCCACACTCAACAGGACTCTGCGTCTTCACTCTTTCCTAACAACCCTAAACATAACCCTAACCGCAACAAGAAGCTGAACCCGAGTTAGACCCGAAAAAACACGTACGGTGCCACTTTCTGCCATCAAAAAGTGCTCTCAGCGGAAGCCTTTGGGTACACCTGAACTCCCTGGGGGAGCCTTTACGCAACCCCACACTCAACAGGACTCTGCGTCTTCACTCTTTCCTAACAACCCTAAACATAACCCTAACCGCAACAAGAAGCTGAACCCGAGTTAGACCCGAAAAAACACGTACGGTGCCACTTTCTGCCATCAAAAAGTGCTCTCAGCGGAAGCCTTTGGGTACACCTGAACTCCCTGGGGGAGCCTTTACGCAACCCCACACTCAACAGGACTCTGCGTCTTCACTCTTTCCTAACAACCCTAAACATAACCCTAACCGCAACAAGAAGCTGAACCCGAGTTAGACCCGAAAAAACACGTACGGTGCCACTTTCTGCCATCAAAAAGTGCTCTCAGCGGAAGCCTTTGGGTACACCTGAACTCCCTGGGGGAGCCTTTACGCAACCCCACACTCAACAGGACTCTGCGTCTTCACTCTTTCCTAACAACCCTAAACATAACCCTAACCGCAACAAGAAGCTGAACCCGAGTTAGACCCGAAAAAACACGTACGGTGCCACTTTCTGCCATCAAAAAGTGCTCTCAGCGGAAGCCTTTGGGTACACCTGAACTCCCTGGGGGAGCCTTTACGCAACCCCACACTCAACAGGACTCTGCGTCTTCACTCTTTCCTAACAACCCTAAACATAACCCTAACCGCAACAAGAAGCTGAACCCGAGTTAGACCCGAAAAAACACGTACGGTGCCACTTTCTGCCATCAAAAAGTGCTCTCAGCGGAAGCCTTTGGGTACACCTGAACTCCCTGGGGGAGCCTTTACGCAACCCCACACTCAACAGGACTCTGCGTCTTCACTCTTTCCTAACAACCCTAAACATAACCCTAACCGCAACAAGAAGCTGAACCCGAGTTAGACCCGAAAAAACACGTACGGTGCCACTTTCTGCCATCAAAAAGTGCTCTCAGCGGAAGCCTTTGGGTACACCTGAACTCCCTGGGGGAGCCTTTACGCAACCCCACACTCAACAGGACTCTGCGTCTTCACTCTTTCCTAACAACCCTAAACATAACCCTAACCGCAACAAGAAGCTGAACCCGAGTTAGACCCGAAAAAACACGTACGGTGCCACTTTCTGCCATCAAAAAGTGCTCTCAGCGGAAGCCTTTGGGTACACCTGAACTCCCTGGGGGAGCCTTTACGCAACCCCACACTCAACAGGACTCTGCGTCTTCACTCTTTCCTAACAACCCTAAACATAACCCTAACCGCAACAAGAAGCTGAACCCGAGTTAGACCCGAAAAAACACGTACGGTGCCACTTTCTGCCATCAAAAAGTGCTCTCAGCGGAAGCCTTTGGGTACACCTGAACTCCCTGGGGGAGCCTTTACGCAACCCCACACTCAACAGGACTCTGCGTCTTCACTCTTTCCTAACAACCCTAAACATAACCCTAACCGCAACAAGAAGCTGAACCCGAGTTAGACCCGAAAAAACACGTACGGTGCCACTTTCTGCCATCAAAAAGTGCTCTCAGCGGAAGCCTTTGGGTACACCTGAACTCCCTGGGGGAGCCTTTACGCAACCCCACACTCAACAGGACTCTGCGTCTTCACTCTTTCCTAACAACCCTAAACATAACCCTAACCGCAACAAGAAGCTGAACCCGAGTTAGACCCGAAAAAACACGTACGGTGCCACTTTCTGCCATCAAAAAGTGCTCTCAGCGGAAGCCTTTGGGTACACCTGAACTCCCTGGGGGAGCCTTTACGCAACCCCACACTCAACAGGACTCTGCGTCTTCACTCTTTCCTAACAACCCTAAACATAACCCTAACCGCAACAAGAAGCTGAACCCGAGTTAGACCCGAAAAAACACGTACGGTGCCACTTTCTGCCATCAAAAAGTGCTCTCAGCGGAAGCCTTTGGGTACACTGAACTCCCTGGGGGAGCCTTTACGCAACCCCACACTCAACAGGACTCTGCGTCTTCACTCTTTCCTAACAACCCTAAACATAACCCTAACCGCAACAAGAAGCTGAACCCGAGTTAGACCCGAAAAAACACGTACGGTGCCACTTTCTGCCATCAAAAAGTGCTCTCAGCGGAAGCCTTTGGGTACACCTGAACTCCCTGGGGGAGCCTTTACGCAACCCCACACTCAACAGGACTCTGCGTCTTCACTCTTTCCTAACAACCCTAAACATAACCCTAACCGCAACAAGAAGCTGAACCCGAGTTAGACCCGAAAAAACACGTACGGTGCCACTTTCTGCCATCAAAAAGTGCTCTCAGCGGAAGCCTTTGGGTACACCTGAACTCCCTGGGGGAGCCTTTACGCAACCCCACACTCAACAGGACTCTGCGTCTTCACTCTTTCCTAACAACCCTAAACATAACCCTAACCGCAACAAGAAGCTGAACCCGAGTTAGACCCGAAAAAACACGTACGGTGCCACTTTCTGCCATCAAAAAGTGCTCTCAGCGGAAGCCTTTGGGTACACCTGAACTCCCTGGGGGAGCCTTTACGCAACCCCACACTCAACAGGACTCTGCGTCTTCACTCTTTCCTAACAACCCTAAACATAACCCTAACCGCAACAAGAAGCTGAACCCGAGTTAGACCCGAAAAAACACGTACGGTGCCACTTTCTGCCATCAAAAAGTGCTCTCAGCGGAAGCCTTTGGGTACACCTGAACTCCCTGGGGGAGCCTTTACGCAACCCCACACTCAACAGGACTCTGCGTCTTCACTCTTTCCTAACAACCCTAAACATAACCCTAACCGCAACAAGAAGCTGAACCCGAGTTAGACCCGAAAAAACACGTACGGTGCCACTTTCTGCCATCAAAAAGTGCTCTCAGCGGAAGCCTTTGGGTACACCTGAACTCCCTGGGGGAGCCTTTACGCAACCCCACACTCAACAGGACTCTGCGTCTTCACTCTTTCCTAACAACCCTAAACATAACCCTAACCGCAACAAGAAGCTGAACCCGAGTTAGACCCGAAAAAACACGTACGGTGCCACTTTCTGCCATCAAAAAGTGCTCTCAGCGGAAGCCTTTGGGTACACCTGAACTCCCTGGGGGAGCCTTTACGCAACCCCACACTCAACAGGACTCTGCGTCTTCACTCTTTCCTAACAACCCTAAACATAACCCTAACCGCAACAAGAAGCTGAACCCGAGTTAGACCCGAAAAAACACGTACGGTGCCACTTTCTGCCATCAAAAAGTGCTCTCAG
>NW_027663617.1:0-94405 GCF_964034855.1 Anser brachyrhynchus | reverse complement strand
ATGCAGTGCAGTGAGTCCAGAGAGTGCACTGTCACCTCTGGGGATGCACCCCGGTGACTCCAGAGAGTGGACTGGCACCAATGGGGATGCACCCCGGCAAGTCCAGAGAGTGCACTGTCACCACTGGGGATGCAGTGCAGTGAGTCCAGAGAGTGCAGTGGCACCACTGGGGATGCAGTGCAGTGAGTCCAGAGAGTGCACTGGCACCAGTGGGGATGCAGCGCAGTGAGTCCAGAGAGTGCACTGGTACCACTGGGGATGCACTGCAGTGAGTCCAGAGAGTGCACTGGCACCACTGGGGATGGACTGCAGTGAGACCAGAGGTTGCAGTGGCCCCACTGGGGATGCAGTGCAGTGAGTCCAGAGAGTGCACTGGTACGATTGGGGATGCACTGCAGTGAGTCCAGAGAGTGCACTGGCACCAATGGGGATGCACTGCAGTGAGTCCAGAGAGTGCACTGGCACCACTGCGGATGCAATGCAGTGAGTCCAGAGAGTGCACTGGCACCACTGGGGATGCACCCCGGCAAGTCCAGAGAGTGCACTGGCTCCACTGGGGATGCAGTGCAGTGACTCTAGAGAGTGCACTGGCACCACTGGGGATGCAGTGCAGTGAGTCCAGAGAGTGCACTGGCACCACTGGGGATGCACCCCGGTGAGTCCAGAGAGTGCACTGGCACCACTGGGGATGCACTGCAGTGAGTCCAGGGAGTGCACTGGCACCACTGGGGATGCACTGCAGTGAGTCCAGAGAGTGCACTGGCACCACTGGGGATGCACTGCAGTGACTCCAGAGAGTGCACTGGCACCACTGGGGATGCACTGCAGTGAGTCCAGATGTTAGCCTAGCAACCGCATAATCACCAAGTGATTATATGAAGGTGCTTTATTCAGCGCTGGAAGCCGGGGCAGGTGCCCAAATCTGGCTTCAAGTCCCGTTACTTCCCAGCCGTTATTTATACATACAATATTGCGTCAGGTATACATATTCATTACATGTTGCAACAGCAGCCTCGCTTTTCATTCTAATTAGCTCCCCTCCCCTTTGCACATGCGTGGCGCACTCTGGTGGTCGTCCAGATGAAGTAAGGAGTCTTCCTCTCCGCTAAACTTTTCACCTTTCTTACTCGACGCGTGCTCCCTCCGTTTCTTGGTTCTGCTTCAACTCATTTCATCATTTCCAGGCCCTTATCCAAGGTCAGGTTGTACCTGTTCCCTCCCAAGGTTCCCCTTCAATGATTCTTTTGATTGTTCAATGTACTCCCTAAGTATCCAGTATACATAGATTAATTGATAATGTAAGTACATTTGGCAATGCTTAATTATACTGTAGGTCCCATTACCTAAGAGACATTAGTAAAATATCCATTCGATTCTCCCCAACACTAACACAGAGACTGCACTGGCACCACTGGGGATGCACCCCGGCAAGTCCAGAGAGTGCACTGGCACCACTGGGGATGCAGTGCAGTGAGTACAGAGAGTGCACTGGCACCTCTGGGGATGCACTGCCGTGAGTCCAGAGAGTGCACTGGCACCACTGGGGATGCACTGCCGTGAATCCAGAGAGTGCACTGGCACCACTGGGGATGCAGTGCAGTGAGTCAGAGAGTGCACTGGCACCACTGGGGATGCAGTATAGTGAGTCCAGAGAGTGCACTGGCACCAATGGGGATGCAGTGCAGTGAGTAAAGAGAGTGCACTGGCACCACTGGGGATGCAGTGCAGTGAGTCCAGAGAGTGCACTGGCACCACTGGGGATGCAGTGCGGTGTGTCCAGAGAGTGCACTGGCACCACTGGGGATGCAGTGCAGTGAGTCCACAGAGGGCACTGGCACCACTGGGGATGCAGTGCAGAGAGTCCAGAGAGTGCACTGGCACCACTGGGGATGCACTGCAGTGAGTCCATAGAGTGCACTGGCACCACTGGGGATGCACCCCGGTGAGTCCAGAGAGTGCACTGGCACCACTGGGGATGCACCCCGGCAAGTCCAGAGAGTGCACTGGCACCACTGGGGATGCAGTGCAGTGAGTCCAGAGAGTGCACTGTCACCACTGGGGATGCAGTGCAGTGAGTCCAGAGAGTGCACTGGCACCACTGCGGACGCAGTGCAGTGAGTCCACAGAGGGCACTGGCACCACTGGGGATGCAGTGCAGTGAGTCCAGAGAGTGCACTGGCACCACTGGGGATGCACTGCAGTGAGTCCAGAGAGTGCATTGGCACCACTGCGGATGCACTGCAGTGACTCCAGAGAGTGCACTGGCACCACTGGGGATGCACTGCAGTGAGTCCAGATGTTAGCCTAGCAACCACATAATCACCAAGTGATTATATGAAGGTGCTTTATTCAGCGCTGGAAGCCGGGGCAGGTGCCCAAATCTGGCTTCAAGTCCCGTTACTTCCCAGCCGTTATTTATACATACAATATTGCGTCAGGTATACATATTCATTACAGGTTGCAACAGCAGCCTCGCTTTTCATTCTAATTAGCTCCCCTCCCCTTTGCACATGCGTGGCGCACTCTGGTGGTCGTCCAGGTGGTCGTCCAGATGAAGTAAGGAGTCTTCCTCTCCGCTAAACTTTTCACCTTTCTTACTCGATGCATGCTCCCTCCGCTTCTTGGTTCTGCTTCAACTCATTTCATCATTTCCAGGCCCTTATCCAAGGTCAGGTTGTACCTGTTCCCTCCCAAGGTTCCCCTTCAATGACTCTTTTGATTGTTCAATGTACTCCCTAAGTATCCAGTATACATAGATTAATTGATAATGTAAGTACATTTGGCAATGCTTAATTATACTGTAGGTCCCATTACGTAAGAGTTATTACATCCATTCGATTCTCCCCAACACTAACAAAGAGACTGCACTGGCACCACTGGGGATGCAGTGCAGTGAGTCCAGAGAGGGCACTGGCACCACTGGGGATGCAGTGCAGTGAGTCCAGAGAGTGCACTGGCACCACTGGGGATGCAGTGCAGTGAGTGCAGAGAGTGCACTGGCACCAACTGGAGCTGCACTGCTGTGAGTCCTGAGATTGCACTGGCACCACGGTGGATGCACTGCAGTGAGTCCAGAGATTTCACAGGCACCAATGGGGATGCAGTACAGTGAGTCCAGAGAGTACACTGGCACTACTGGGGATTCAGTTCAGTGAGTCCAGAGAGTGAACTGGCACCATTGGGGAAGTAGTGCAGTGAGTCCAGAGTGCACTGGCACCACTGGGGATGCACCCCGGCAAGTCCAGAGAGTGCACTGTCACCACTGGGGATGCAGTGCAGTGAGTCCAGAGAGTGCACTGGTACCACTGGGGATGCACTGCAGTGAGTCCAGAGAGTGCACTGGCACCACTGGGGATGCAGTGCAGTGAGACCAGAGGTTGCAGTGGCACCACTGGGGATGCAGTGCAGTGAGTCCAGAGAGGGCACTGGTACGATTGGGGATGCACTGCAGTGAGTCCAGAGAGTGCACTGGCACCTCTGGGGATGCACTGCAGTGAGTCCAGAGAGTGCACTGGCACCACTGGGCATGCAGTGCAGTGACTCCAGAGAGGGCACTGGCACCACTGGCGATGCACCCCGGTGAGTCCAGAGAGTGCACTGGCACCACTGGGGATGCAGCGCAGTGAATCCAGAGAGTGCACTGGCACCACTGGGGATGCAGTGCAGTGAGTCCAGAGAGTGCACTGGCACCACTGGGGATGCAATGCAGTGAGTCCAGAGAGTTCACTGGCACCACTGGGGATGCACTGCACTGAGTCCAGGGAGTACACTGGCATCACTGGGGATGCAGTGCAGTGAGTCCAGAGAGTGCATTGGCACCACTGGGGATGCACTGCAGTGAGTCCAGAGAGTGCACTGGCACCACTGGGGATGCACTGCAGTGAGTCCAGATGTTAGCCTAGCAACCACATAATCACCAAGTGATTATATGAAGGTGCTTTATTCAGCGCTGGAAGCCGGGGCAGGTGCCCAAATCTGGCTTCAAGTCCCGTTACTTCCCAGCCGTTATTTATACATACAATATTGCGTCAGGTATACATATTCTTTACAGGTTGCAACAGCAGCCTCGCTTTTCATTCTAATTAGCTCCCCTCCCCTTTGCACATGCGTGGCGCACTCTGGTGGTCGTCCAGGTGGTCGTCCAGATGAAGTAAGGAGTCTTCCTCTCCGCTAAACTTTTCACCTTTCTTACTCGACGCATGCTCCCTCCGCTTCTTGGTTCTGCTTCAACTCATTTCATCATTTCCAGGCCCTTATCTAAGGTCAGGTTGTACCTGTTCCCTCCCAAGGTTCCCCTTCAATGACTCTTTTGATTGTTCAATGTACTCCCTAAGTATCTAGTATACATAGATTAATTGATAATGTAAGTACATTTGGCAATGCTTAATTATACTGTAGGTCCCATTACCTAAGAGACATTAGTAAAACATCCATTCGATTCTCCCCAACACTAACACAGAGACTGCACTGGCACCACTGGGGATGCAGTGCAGTGAGTCCAGAGAGGGCACTGGCACCACTGGCGATGCACTGCGGTGAGTCCAGAGAGTGCACTGGCACCACTGGGGATGCACTGCAGTGAGTCCAGAGAGTGCACTGGCACCACCTGGGATGCAGTGCAGTGAGTCCAGAGAATGCACTGGCACCACTGGGGATGCAGTGCAGTGAGTCCATAGAGTGCACTGGCACCACTGGGGGTGCAGTGCAGTGAGTCCAGAGAGTGCACTGGCACCACTGGGGATGCAGTGCAGTGAGTCCAAAGAGTGCACTGGCACCACTGGGGATGCAGTGCAGTGAGTCCAGAGAGTGCACTGGCAGGACTGGGGATGCAGTGCAGTGAGTCCAGAGAGTGCACTGGCACCACTGGGGATGCAGTGCAGTGAGTCCAGAGAGTGCACTGGCACCACTGGGGATGCACTGCAGTGAGTCCAGAGAGTGCACTGGCACCACTGGGATGCAGTGCAGTGAGTCCAGAGAGTGCACTGGCACCACTGGGATGCAGTGCACTGAGTCCACAGAGTGCACTGGCACCACAGGGGATACACTGCAGTGAGTCCAGAGAGTGCACTGGCACCACTGGGGATGCACTGCCGTGAGTGCAGAGAGTGCACTGGCACCGCTGCGGTTGCACCCCGGTGTTTTCAGAGAGTGCAGTGGCACCACTGGGGATGCAGTGCACTGAGTCCAGAGAGGGCACTGTGAGCAATGGGGATGCAGTGCAGCGAGTCCAGAGAGTGCACTGGCACCACTGGGTATGCAGTGCAGTGAGACCAGAGACTTCACAGGCACCACTGGGGATGCAGTGCAGTGAGTCCAGAGAGTGCACTGGCACCACTGGGGATGCAGTGCAGTGAGTCCTGAGAGTGCAATGGCACCACAGGGGATGCAGCACAGTGAGTCCAGAGAGTGCACTGGCACCACAGGGGATGCAATGCAGTGAGTCCAGAGAGTACACTGGCACCACTGGGGATGCAGTGCAGTGAGTCCAGAGAGTGCACTGGCACCAACTGGAGCTGCACTGCTGTGAGTCCTGAGATTGCACTGGCACCACTGGGATGCACTGCAGTGAGTCCAGAGACTTCACAGGCACCACTGGGGATGCAGTGCAGTGAGTCCAGAGAGTGCACTGGCACCACTGGGGATGCAGTGCGGTGAGTCCTGAGAGTGCACTGGCACCACAGGGGATGCAATGCAGTGAGTCCAGAGAGTGCACTGGCACCACTGGGGATGCAGTGCAATGAGTCCAGAGAGCCACTGGCACCACTGGGGATGCACTGCAGTGAGACCAGAGAGTGCACTGGCACCACTGGGGATTCAGTGCAGTGAGTCATGAGAGTGCAATGGCACCACAGGGGATGCACTGCAGTGAGTCCAGAGAGTGCACTGGCACCTCTGGTGATGCAGTGCAGTGAGTCCAGAGAGTGCACTGGCACCACTGGGGATGCAGTGCGGTGAGTCCTGAGAGTGCACTGGCACCACAGGGGATGCAATGCAGTGAGTCCAGAGAGTGCACTGGCACCACTGGGGATGCAGTGCAATGAGTCCAGAGAGCCACTGGCACCACTGGGGATGCACTGCAGTGAGACCAGAGAGTGCACTGGCACCACTGGGGATTCAGTGCAGTGAGTCATGAGAGTGCAATGGCACCACAGGGGATGCACTGCAGTGAGTCCAGAGAGTGCACTGGCACCTCTGGGGATGCAGTGCAGTGAGTCCAGAGAGTGCACTGGCACCACTGGAGATGCAGTGCAGTGAGTGCAGAGAGTGCACTGGCACCAACTGGAGCTGCACTGCTGTGAGTCCTGAGATTGCACTGGCACCACTGTGGATGCACTGCAGTGAGTCCAGAGATTTCACAGGCACCAATGGGGATGCAGTACAGTGAGTCCAGAGAGTGCCTTGGCACCACAGGGGATGCAGTGCAGTGAGTCCAGAGAGTGCACTGGCACCACTGGGGATGCACTGCAGTGAGTCCAGAGAGTGCACTGGCACCACTGGGGATGCACTGCAGTGAGTCCAGAGAGTGCACTGGCACCACTGGGGATGCACCCCGGCAAGTCCAGAGAGTGCACTGGCACCACTGGGGATGCAGTGCAGTGAGGCCAGAAAGTGCACTGGCACCACTGGGGATGCAGTGCAGTGAGTCCAGAGAGTGCACTGGCACCACTGGGGATGCACTGCCGTGAGTCCAGAGAGTGCACTGGCACCACTGGGGATGCAGTGCAGTGAGTCCAGAGAGTGCACTGGCACCACTGGGGATGCACTGCAGTGAGTCCAAAGAGTGCACTGGCACCACTGGGGATGCAGTGTAGTGAGTAAAGAGAGTGCACTGGCACCACTGGGGATGCAGTGCAGTGAGTCCAGAGAGTGCACTGGCACCACTGGGGATGCAGTGCAGTGAGTCCTGAGAGTGCACTGGCACCACTGGGGATGCAGTGCAGTGAGTCCAGAGAGTGCACTGGCACCACTGGGGATGCACTGCAGTGAGTAAAGAGAATGCACTGGCACCTTTGGGTTTGCACTGCAGTGAGTCCAGAGAGTGCACTGGCACCACTGGGGATGCAGTGCAGTGAGTCCAGAGAGTGCACTGGCACCACTGGGGATGCAGTGCAGTGAGTCCAGAGAGTGCACTGGCACCACTGGGGGTGCAGTGCAGTGAGTCCAGAGAGTGCACTGGCACCACTGGGGATGCAGTGCAGTGAGTCCAGAGAGTGCACTGGCACCACTGGGGATGCACTGCAGTGAGTCCAGAGAGTGCACGGACACCACTGGGGATGCACTGCAGTGAGTCCAGAGAGTGCACTGGCACCACTGGGATGCAGTGCAGTGAGTCCAGAGAGTGCACTGGCACCACTGGGATGCAGTGCACTGAGTCCACAGAGTGCACTGGCACCACAGGGGATACACTGCAGTGAGTCCAGAGAGTGCACTGGCACCACTGGGGATGCACTGCCGTGAGTGCAGAGAGTCCACTTGCACCGCTGCGGTTGCACCCCGGTGTTTTCAGAGAGTGCAGTGGCACCACTGGGGATGCAGTGCACTGAGTCCAGAGAGGGCACTGTCAGCAATGGGGTTGCAGTGCAGTGAGTCCAGAGAGTGCACTGGCACCACTGGGGATGCAGAGCAGTGATTCCAGAGACTTCACAGGCACCACTGGGGATGCAGTGCAGTGAGTCCAGAGAGTGCACTGGCTCCACTGGGGATGCAGTGCAGTGAGTCCTGAGAGTGCAATGGCACCACAGGGGATGCACTGCAGTGAGTCCAGAGAGTGCACTGGCACCACTGGGGATGCAATGCAGTGAGTCCAGAGAGTGCACTGGCACCACTGGGGATGCACTGCAGTGAGTCCAGAGAGTGCACTGGCACCAACTGGAGCTGCACTGCTGTGAGTCCTGAGATTGCACTGGCACCACTGGGATGCACTGCAGTGAGTCCAGAGACTTCACAGTCACCACTGGGGATGCAGTACAGTGAGTCCAGAGAGTGCACTGGCACCACTGGGGATGCAGTGCAGTGAGTCCAGAGAGTGCACTGTCACCTCTGGGGATGCACCCCGGTGACTCCAGAGAGTGGACTGGCACCAATGGGGATGCACCCCGGCAAGTCCAGAGAGTGCACTGTCACCACTGGGGATGCAGTGCAGTGAGTCCAGAGAGTGCAGTGGCACCACTGGGGATGCAGTGCAGTGAGTCCAGAGAGTGCACTGGCACCAGTGGGGATGCAGCGCAGTGAGTCCAGAGAGTGCACTGGTACCACTGGGGATGCACTGCAGTGAGTCCAGAGAGTGCACTGGCACCACTGGGGATGGACTGCAGTGAGACCAGAGGTTGCAGTGGCCCCACTGGGGATGCAGTGCAGTGAGTCCAGAGAGTGCACTGGTACGATTGGGGATGCACTGCAGTGAGTCCAGAGAGTGCACTGGCACCAATGGGGATGCACTGCAGTGAGTCCAGAGAGTGCACTGGCACCACTGCGGATGCAATGCAGTGAGTCCAGAGAGTGCACTGGCACCACTGGCGATGCACCCCGGCAAGTCCAGAGAGTGCACTGGCACCACTGGGGATGCAGTGCAGTGACTCTAGAGAGTGCACTGGCACCACTGGGGATGCAGTGCAGTGAGTCCAGAGAGTGCACTGGCACCACTGGGGATGCACCCCGGTTAGTCCAGAGAGTGCACTGGCACCACTGGGGATGCACTGCAGTGAGTCCAGGGAGTGCACTGGCACCACTGGGGATGCACTGCAGTGAGTCCAGAGAGTGCACTGGCACCACTGGGGATGCACTGCAGTGACTCCAGAGAGTGCACTGGCACCACTGGGGATGCACTGCAGTGAGTCCAGATGTTAGCCTAGCAACCGCATAATCACCAAGTGATTATATGAAGGTGCTTTATTCAGCGCTGGAAGCCGGGGCAGGTGCCCAAATCTGGCTTCAAGTCCCGTTACTTCCCAGCCGTTATTTATACATACAATATTGCGTCAGGTATACATATTCATTACATGTTGCAACAGCAGCCTCGCTTTTCATTCTAATTAGCTCCCCTCCCCTTTGCACATGCGTGGCGCACTCTGGTGGTCGTCCAGATGAAGTAAGGAGTCTTCCTCTCCGCTAAACTTTTCACCTTTCTTACTTGACGCGTGCTCCCTCCGTTTCTTGGTTCTGCTTCAACTCATTTCATCATTTCCAGGCCCTTATCCAAGGTCAGGTTGTACCTGTTCCCTCCCAAGGTTCCCCTTCAATGATTCTTTTGATTGTTCAATGTACTCCCTAAGTATCCAGTATACATAGATTAATTGATAATGTAAGTACATTTGGCAATGCTTAATTATACTGTAGGTCCCATTACCTAAGAGACATTAGTAAAATATCCATTCGATTCTCCCCAACACTAACACAGAGACTGCACTGGCACCACTGGGGATGCACCCCGGCAAGTCCAGAGAGTGCACTGGCACCACTGGGGATGCAGTGCAGTGAGTACAGAGAGTGCACTGGCACCTCTGGGGATGCACTGCCGTGAGTCCAGAGAGTGCACTGGCACCACTGGGGATGCACTGCCGTGAATCCAGAGAGTGCACTGGCACCACTGGGGATGCAGTGCAGTGAGTCAGAGAGTGCACTGGCACCACTGGGGATGCAGTATAGTGAGTCCAGAGAGTGCACTGGCACCAATGGGGATGCAGTGCAGTGAGTAAAGAGAGTGCACTGGCACCACTGGGGATGCAGTGCAGTGAGTCCAGAGAGTGCACTGGCACCACTGGGGATGCAGTGCGGTGTGTCCAGAGAGTGCACTGGCACCACTGGGGATGCAGTGCAGTGAGTCCACAGAGGGCACTGGCACAACTGGGGATGCAGTGCAGAGAGTCCAGAGAGTGCACTGGCACCACTGGGGATGCACTGCAGTGAGTCCATAGAGTGCACTGGCACCACTGGGGATGCACCCCGGTGAGTCCAGAGAGTGCACTGGCACCACTGGGGATGCACCCCGGCAAGTCCAGAGAGTGCACTGTCACCACTGGGGATGCAGTGCAGTGAGTCCAGAGAGTGCACTGGCACCACTGCGGACGCAGTGCAGTGAGTCCACAGAGGGCACTGGCACCACTGGGGATGCAGTGCAGTGAGTCCAGAGAGTGCACTGGCACCACTGGGGATGCACTGCAGTGAGTCCAGAGAGTGCATTGGCACCACTGCGGATGCACTGCAGTGACTCCAGAGAGTGCACTGGCACCACTGGGGATGCACTGCAGTGAGTCCAGATGTTAGCCTAGCAACCACATAATCACCAAGTGATTATATGAAGGTGCTTTATTCAGCGCTGGAAGCCGGGGCAGGTGCCCAAATCTGGCTTCAAGTCCCGTTACTTCCCAGCCGTTATTTATACATACAATATTGCGTCAGGTATACATATTCATTACAGGTTGCAACAGCAGCCTCGCTTTTCATTCTAATTAGCTCCCCTCCCCTTTGCACATGCGTGGCGCACTCTGGTGGTCGTCCAGGTGGTCGTCCAGATGAAGTAAGGAGTCTTCCTCTCCGCTAAACTTTTCACCTTTCTTACTCGATGCATGCTCCCTCCGCTTCTTGGTTCTGCTTCAACTCATTTCATCATTTCCAGGCCCTTATCCAAGGTCAGGTTGTACCTGTTCCCTCCCAAGGTTCCCCTTCAATGACTCTTTTGATTGTTCAATGTACTCCCTAAGTATCCAGTATACATAGATTAATTGATAATGTAAGTACATTTGGCAATGCTTAATTATACTGTAGGTCCCATTACGTAAGAGTTATTACATCCATTCGATTCTCCCCAACACTAACAAAGAGACTGCACTGGCACCACTGGGGATGCAGTGCAGTGAGTCCAGAGAGGGCACTGGCACCACTGGGGATGCAGTGCAGTGAGTCCAGAGAGTGCACTGGCACCACTGGGGATGCAGTGCAGTGAGTGCAGAGAGCGCACTGGCACCAACTGGAGCTGCACTGCTGTGAGTCCTGAGATTGCACTGGCACCACGGTGGATGCACTGCAGTGAGTCCAGAGATTTCACAGGCACCAATGGGGATGCAGTACAGTGAGTCCAGAGAGTACACTGGCACTACTGGGGATTCAGTTCAGTGAGTCCAGAGAGTGAACTGGCACCATTGGGGAAGTAGTGCAGTGAGTCCAGAGTGCACTGGCACCACTGGGGATGCACCCCGGCAAGTCCAGAGAGTGCACTGTCACCACTGGGGATGCAGTGCAGTGAGTCCAGAGAGTGCACTGGTACCACTGGGGATGCACTGCAGTGAGTCCAGAGAGTGCACTGGCACCACTGGGGATGCAGTGCAGTGAGACCAGAGGTTGCAGTGGCACCACTGGGCATGCAGTGCAGTGAGTCCAGAGAGGGCACTGGTACGATTGGGGATGCACTGCAGTGAGTCCAGAGAGTGCACTGGCACCTCTGGGGATGCACTGCAGTGAGTCCAGAGAGTGCACTGGCACCACTGGGGATGCAGTGCAGTGAGTCCAGAGAGGGCACTGGCACCACTGGCGATGCACCCCGGTGAGTCCAGAGAGTGCACTGGCACCACTGGGGATGCAGCGCATTGAATCCAGAGAGTGCACTGGCACCACTGGGGATGCAGTGCAGTGAGTCCAGAGAGTGCACTGGCACCACTGGGGATGCAATGCAGTGAGTCCAGAGAGTTCACTGGCACCACTGGGGATGCACTGCACTGAGTCCAGGGAGGGCACTGGCACCACTGGGGATGCACCCCGGTGAGTCCAGAGAGTGCACTGGCACCACTGGGGATGCAGCGCATTGAATCCAGAGAGTGCACTGGCACCACTGGGGATGCAGTGCAGTGAGTCCAGAGAGTGCACTGGCACCACTGGGGATGCACTGCAGTGACTCCAGAGAGTGCACTGGCACCACTGGGGATGCACTGCAGTGAGTCCAGATGTTAGCCTAGCAACCACATAATCACCAAGTGATTATATGAAGGTGCTTTATTCAGCGCTGGAAGCCGGGGCAGGTGCCCAAATCTGGCTTCAAGTCCCGTTACTTCCCAGCCGTTATTTATACATACAATATTGCGTCAGGTATACATATTCTTTACAGGTTGCAACAGCAGCCTCGCTTTTCATTCTAATTAGCTCCCCTCCCCTTTGCACATGCGTGGCGCACTCTGGTGGTCGTCCAGGTGGTCGTCCAGATGAAGTAAGGAGTCTTCCTCTCCGCTAAACTTTTCACCTTTCTTACTCGACGCATGCTCCCTCCGCTTCTTGGTTCTGCTTCAACTCATTTCATCATTTCCAGGCCCTTATCTAAGGTCAGGTTGTACCTGTTCCCTCCCAAGGTTCCCCTTCAATGACTCTTTTGATTGTTCAATGTACTCCCTAAGTATCTAGTATACATAGATTAATTGATAATGTAAGTACATTTGGCAATGCTTAATTATACTGTAGGTCCCATTACCTAAGAGACATTAGTAAAACATCCATTCGATTCTCCCCAACACTAACACAGAGACTGCACTGGCACCACTGGGGATGCAGTGCAGTGAGTCCAGAGAGGGCACTGGCACCACTGGCGATGCACTGCAGTGAGTCCAGAGAGTGCACTGGCACCACTGGGGATGCACTGCAGTGAGTCCAGAGAGTGCACTGGCACCACCTGGGATGCAGTACAGTGAGTCCAGAGAATGCACTGGCACCACTGGGGATGCAGTGCAGTGAGTCCAGAGAGTGCACTGGCACCACTGGGGGTGCAGTGCAGTGAGTCCAGAGAGTGCACTGGCACCACTGGGGATGCAGTGCAGTGAGTCCAAAGAGTGCACTGGCACCACTGGGGATGCAGTGCAGTGAGTCCAGAGAGTGCACTGGCACCACTGGGGGTGCAGTGCAGTGAGTCCAGAGAGTGCACTGGCACCACTGGGGATGCAGTGCAGTGAGTCCAGAGAGTGCACTGGCACCACTGGAGATGCACTGCAGTGAGTCCAGAGAGTGGACTGGCACCACTGGGATGCAGTGCAGTGAGTCCAGAGAGGGCACTGGCACCACTGGGATGCAGTGCACTGAGTCCACAGAGTGCACTGGCACCACAGGGGATACACTGCAGTGAGTCCAGAGAGTGCACTGGCACCACTGGGGATGCACTGCCGTGAGTGCAGAGAGTGCACTGGCACCGCTGCGGTTGCACCCCGGTGTTTTCAGAGAGTGCAGTGGCACCACTGGGGATGCAGTGCACTGAGTCCAGAGAGGGCACTGTGAGCAATGGGGATGCAGTGCAGTGAGTCCAGAGAGTGCACTGGCACCACTGGGTATGCAGTGCAGTGAGACCAGAGACTTCACAGGCACCACTGGGGATGCAGTGCAGTGAGTCCAGAGAGTGCACTGGCACCACTGGGGATGCAGTGCAGTGAGTCCTGAGAGTGCAATGGCACCACAGGGGATGCAGCACAGTGAGTCCAGAGAGTGCACTGGCACCACTGGGGATGCAATGCAGTGAGTCCAGAGAGTACACTGGCACCACTGGGGATGCAGTGCAGTGAGTCCAGAGAGTGCACTGGCACCAACTGGAGCTGCACTGCTGTGAGTCCTGAGATTGCACTGGCACCACTGGGATGCACTGCAGTGAGTCCAGAGACTTCACAGGCACCACTGGGGATGCAGTGCAGTGAGTCCAGAGAGTGCACTGGCACCACTGGGGATGCAGTGCGGTGAGTCCTGAGAGTGCACTGGCACCACAGGGGATGCAATGCAGTGAGTCCAGAGAGTGCACTGGCACCACTGGGGATGCAGTGCAATGAGTCCAGAGAGCCACTGGCACCACTGGGGATGCACTGCAGTGAGACCAGAGAGTGCACTGGCACCACTGGGGATTCAGTGCAGTGAGTCATGAGAGTGCAATGGCACCACAGGGGATGCACTGCAGTGAGTCCAGAGAGTGCAATGGCACCACAGGGGATGCACTGCAGTGAGTCCAGAGAGTGCACTGGCACCTCTGGTGATGCACTGCTGTGAGTCCTGAGATTGCACTGGCACCACTGTGGATGCACTGCAGTGAGTCCAGAGATTTCACAGGCACCAATGGGGATGCAGTACAGTGAGTCCAGAGAGTACACTGGCACTACTGGCGATTCAGTTCAGTGAGTCCAGAGAGTGAACTGGCACCATTGGGGAAGTAGTGCAGTGAGTCCAGAGTGCACTGGCACCACTGGGGATGCACCCCGGCAAGTCCAGAGAGTGCACTGTCACCACTGGGGATGCAGTGCAGTGAGTCCAGAGAGTGCACTGGCACCACTGGGGATGCAGTGCAGTGAGACCAGAGGTTGCAGTGGCACCACTGGGGATGCAGTGCAGTGAGTCCAGAGAGGGCACTGGTACGATTGGGGATGCACTGCAGTGAGTCCAGAGAGTGCACTGGCACCTCTGGGGATGCACTGCCGTGAGTCCAGAGAGTGCACTGGCACCACTGGGGATGCAGTGCAGTGAGTCCAGAGAGGGCACTGGCACCACTGGCGATGCACCCCGGTGAGTCCAGAGAGTGCACTGGCACCACTGGGGATGCAGCGCAGTGAATCCAGAGAGTGCACTGGCACCACTGGGGATGCAGTGCAGTGAGTCCAGAGAGTGCACTGGCACCACTGGGGATGCAATGCAGTGAGTCCAGAGAGTTCACTGGCACCACTGGGGATGCACTGCACTGAGTCCAGGGAGTGCACTGGCACCACTGGGGATGCACTGCAGTGAGTCCAGAGAGTGCATTGGCACCACTGGGGATGCACTGCAGTGAGTCCAGAGAGTGCACTGGCACCACTGGGGATGCACTGCAGTGAGTCCAGATGTTAGCCTAGCAACCACATAATCACCAAGTGATTATATGAAGGTGCTTTATTCAGCGCTGGAAGCCGGGGCAGGTGCCCAAATCTGGCTTCAAGTCCCGTTACTTCCCAGCCGTTATTTATACATACAATATTGCGTCAGGTATACATATTCTTTACAGGTTGCAACAGCAGCCTCGCTTTTCATTCTAATTAGCTCCCCTCCCCTTTGCACATGCGTGGCGCACTCTGGTGGTCGTCCAGGTGGTCGTCCAGATGAAGTAAGGAGTCTTCCTCTCCGCTAAACTTTTCACCTTTCTTACTCGACGCATGCTCCCTCCGCTTCTTGGTTCTGCTTCAACTCATTTCATCATTTCCAGGCCCTTATCTAAGGTCAGGTTGTACCTGTTCCCTCCCAAGGTTCCCCTTCAATGACTCTTTTGATTGTTCAATGTACTCCCTAAGTATCCAGTATACATAGATTAATTGATAATGTAAGTACATTTGGCAATGCTTAATTATACTGTAGGTCCCATTACCTAAGAGACATTAGTAAAACATCCATTCGATTCTCCCCAACACTAACACAGAGACTGCACTGGCACCACTGGGGATGCAGTGCAGTGAGTCCAGAGAGGGCACTGGCACCACTGGCGATGCACTGCAGTGAGTCCAGAGAGTGCACTGGCACCACTGGGGATGCACTGCAGGGAGTCCAGAGAGTGCACTGGCACCACCTGGGATGCAGTGCAGTGAGTCCAGAGAATGCACTGGCACCACTGGGGATGCAGTGCAGTGAGTCCAGAGAGTGCACTGGCACCATTGGAGTTGAAGTGCAGTGAGTCAAGAGAGTGCACTGGAACCACTGGGGATGCAGCGCAGTGACTCCTGAGAGTGCACTGGCACCACTGGGGATGAAGTGCAGTGAGTCCAGAGAGTGCACTGGCACCACTGGGGGTGCAGTGCAGTGAGTCCAGAGAGTGCACTGGCACCACTGGGGATGCAGTGCAGTGAGTCCAGAGAGTGCACTGGCACCACTGGGGATGCACTGCAGTGATTCCAGAGAGTGCACTGGCACCACTGGGGATGCAGTGCAGTGAGTCCAGAGAGTGCACTGGCACCACTGGGATGCAGTGCAGTGAGTCCAGAGAGTGCACTGGCACCACTGGGATGCAGTGCACTGAGTCCACAGAGTGCACTGGCACCACAGGGGATACACTGCAGTGAGTCCAGAGAGTGCACTGGCACCACTGGGGATGCACTGCCGTGAGTGCAGAGAGTCCACTTGCACCGCTGCGGTTGCACCCCGGTGTTTTCAGAGAGTGCAGTGGCACCACTGGGGATGCAGTGCACTGAGTCCAGAGAGGGCACTGTCAGCAATGGGGTTGCAGTGCAGTGAGTCCAGAGAGTGCACTGGCACCACTGGGGATGCAGAGCAGTGAGTCCAGAGACTTCACAGGCACCACTGGGGATGCAGTGCAGTGAGTCCAGAGAGTGCACTGGCTCCACTGGGGATGCAGTGCAGTGAGTCCTGAGAGTGCAATGGCACCACAGGGGATGCACTGCAGTGAGTCCAGAGAGTGCACTGGCACCACTGGGGATGCAATGCAGTGAGTCCAGAGAGTGCACTGGCACCACTGGGGATGCACTGCAGTGAGTCCAGAGAGTGCACTGGCACCAACTGGAGCTGCACTGCTGTGAGTCCTGAGATTGCACTGGCACCACTGGGATGCACTGCAGTGAGTCCAGAGACTTCACAGTCACCACTGGGGATGCAGTACAGTGAGTCCAGAGAGTGCACTGGCACAACTGGGGATGCAGTGCAGTGAGTCCAGAGAGTGCACTGTCACCTCTGGGGATGCACCCCGGTGACTCCAGAGAGTGGACTGGCACCAATGGGGATGCACCCCGGCAAGTCCAGAGAGTGCACTGTCACCACTGGGGATGCAGTGCAGTGAGTCCAGAGAGTGCAGTGGCACCACTGGGGATGCAGTGCAGTGAGTCCAGAGAGTGCACTGGCACCAGTGGGGATGCAGCGCAGTGAGTCCAGAGAGTGCACTGGTACCACTGGGGATGCACTGCAGTGAGTCCAGAGAGTGCACTGGCACCACTGGGGATGGACTGCAGTGAGACCAGAGGTTGCAGTGGCCCCACTGGGGATGCAGTGCAGTGAGTCCAGAGAGTGCACTGGTACGATTGGGGATGCACTGCAGTGAGTCCAGAGAGTGCACTGGCACCACTGGGGATGCACTGCAGTGAGTCCAGAAAGTGCACTGGCACCACTGCGGATGCAATGCAGTGAGTCCAGAGAGTGCACTGGCACCACTGGGGATGCACCCCGGCAAGTCCAGAGAGTGCACTGGCACCACTGGGGATGCAGTGCAGTGACTCTAGAGAGTGCACTGGCACAACTGGGGATGCAGTGCAGTGAGTCCAGAGAGTGCACTGGCACCACTGGGGATGCACCCCGGTGAGTCCAGAGAGTGCACTGGCACCACTGGGGATGCACTGCAGTGAGTCCAGGGAGTGCACTGGCACCACTGGGGATGCAGTGCAGTGAGTCCAGAGAGTGCACTGGCACCACTGGGGATGCACTGCAGTGACTCCAGAGAGTGCACTGGCACCACTGGGGATGCACTGCAGTGAGTCCAGATGTTAGCCTAGCAACCACATAATCACCAAGTGATTATATGAAGGTGCTTTATTCAGCGCTGGAAGCCGGGGCAGGTGCCCAAATCTGGCTTCAAGTCCCGTTACTTCCCAGCCGTTATTTATACATACAATATTGCGTCAGGTATACATATTCATTACATGTTGCAACAGCAGCCTCGCTTTTCATTCTAATTAGCTCCCCTCCCCTTTGCACATGCGTGGCGCACTCTGGTGGTCGTCCAGGTGGTCGTCCAGATGAAGTAAGGAGTCTTCCTCTCCGCTAAACTTTTCACCTTTCTTACTCGACGCATGCTCCCTCCGCTTCTTGGTTCTGCTTCAACTAATTTCATCATTTCCAGGCCCTTATCTAAGGTCAGGTTGTACCTGTTCCCTCCCAAGGTTCCCCTTCAATGACTCTTTTGATTGTTCAATGTACTCCCTAAGTATCCAGTATACATAGATTAATTGATAATGTAAGTACATTTGGCAATGCTTAATTATACTGTAGGTCCCATTACCTAAGAGACATTAGTAAAACATCCATTCGATTCTCCCCAACACTAACACAGAGACTGCACTGGCACCACTGGGGATGCAGTGCAGTGAGTCCAGAGAGGGCACTGGCACCACTGGGGATGCACTGCAGTGAGTCCAGAGAGTGCACTGGCACCACTGGGGGTGCAGTGCAGTGAGTCCAGAGAGTGCACTGGCACCACTGGGGATGCAGCGCAGTGAGTCCAAAGAGTGCACTGGCACCACTGGGGATGCAGTGCAGTGAGTCCAGAGAGTGCACTGGCACCACTGGGGGTGCAGTGCAGTGAGTCCAGAGAGTGCACTGGCACCACTGGGGATGCAGTGCAGTGAGTCCAGAGAGTGCACTGGCACCACTGGGGATGCACTGCAGTGAGTCCAGAGAGTGCACTGGCACCACTGGGATGCAGTGCAGTGAGTCCAGAGAGTGCACTGGCACCACTGGGATGCAGTGCACTGAGTCCACAGAGTGCACTGGCACCACAGGGGATACACTGCAGTGAGTCCAGAGAGTGCACTGGCACCACTGGGGATGAACTGCCGTGAGTGCAGAGAGTGCACTGGCACCGCTGCGGTTGCACCCCGGTGTTTTCAGAGAGTGCAGTGGCACCACTGGGGATGCAGTGCACTGAGTCCAGAGAGGGCACTGTCAGCAATGGGGATGCAGTGCAGTGAGTCCAGAGAGTGCACTGGCACCACTGGGTATGCAGTGCAGTGAGACCAGAGACTTCACAGGCACCACTGGGGATGCAGTGCAGTGAGTCCAGAGAGTGCACTGGCACCACTGGGGATGCAGTGCAGTGAGTCCTGAGAGTGCAATGGCACCACAGGGGATGCAGCACAGTGAGTCCAGAGAGTGCACTGGCACCACTGGGGATGCAATGCAGTGAGTCCAGAGAGTACACTGGCACCACTGGGGATGCACTGCAGTGAGTCCAGAGAGTGCACTGGCACCAACTGGAGCTGCACTGCTGTGAGTCCTGAGATTGCACTGGCACCACTGGGATGCACTGCAGTGAGTCCAGAGACTTCACAGGCACCACTGGGGATGCAGTGCAGTGAGTCCAGAGAGTGCACTGGCACCACTGGGGATGCAGTGCGGTGAGTCCTGAGAGTGCACTGGCACCACAGGGGATGCAATGCAGTGAGTCCAGAGAGTGCACTGGCACCACTGGGGATGCAGTGCAATGAGTCCAGAGAGCCACTGGCACCACTGGGGATGCACTGCAGTGAGACCAGAGAGTGCACTGGCACCACTGGGGATTCAGTGCAGTGAGTCATGAGAGTGCAATGGCACCACAGGGGATGCACTGCAGTGAGTCCAGAGAGTGCACTGGCACCTCTGGGGATGCAGTGCAGTGAGTCCAGAGAGTGCACTGGCACCACTGGGATGCAGTGCAGTGAGTGCAGAGAGTGCACTGGCACCAACTGGAGCTGCACTGCTGTGAGTCCTGAGATTGCACTGGCACCACTGTGGATGCACTGCAGTGAGTCCAGAGATTTCACAGGCACCAATGGGGATGCAGTACAGTGAGTCCAGAGAGTACACTGGCACTACTGGCGATTCAGTTCAGTGAGTCCAGAGAGTGAACTGGCACCATTGGGGAAGTAGTGCAGTGAGTCCAGAGTGCACTGGCACCACTGGGGATGCACCCCGGCAAGTCCAGAGAGTGCACTGTCACCACTGGGGATGCAGTGCAGTGAGTCCAGAGAGTGCACTGGTACCACTGGGGATGCACTGCAGTGAGTCCAGAGAGTGCACTGGCACCACTGGGGATGCAGTGCAGTGAGACCAGAGGTTGCAGTGGCACCACTGGGGATGCAGTGCAGTGAGTCCAGAGAGGGCACTGGTACGATTGGGGATGCAGTGCAGTGAGTCCAGAGAGTGCACTGGCACCTCTGGGGATGCACTGCCGTGAGTCCAGAGAGTGCACTGGCACCACTGGGGATGCAGTGCAGTGAGTCCAGAGAGGGCACTGGCACCACTGGCGATGCACCCCGGTGAGTCCAGAGAGTGCACTGGCACCACTGGGGATGCAGCGCAGTGAATCCAGAGAGTGCACTGGCACCACTGGGGATGCAGTGCAGTGAGTCCAGAGAGTGCACTGGCACCACTGGGGATGCAATGCAGTGAGTCCAGAGAGTTCACTGGCACCACTGGGGATGCACTGCACTGAGTCCAGGGAGTGCACTGGCACCACTGGGGATGCACTGCAGTGAGTCCAGAGAGTGCATTGGCACCACTGGGGATGCACTGCAGTGAGTCCAGAGAGTGCACTGGCACCACTGGGGATGCACTGCAGTGAGTCCAGATGTTAGCCTAGCAACCACATAATCACCAAGTGATTATATGAAGGTGCTTTATTCAGCGCTGGAAGCCGGGGCAGGTGCCCAAATCTGGCTTCAAGTCCCGTTACTTCCCAGCCGTTATTTATACATACAATATTGCGTCAGGTATACATATTCTTTACAGGTTGCAACAGCAGCCTCGCTTTTCATTCTAATTAGCTCCCCTCCCCTTTGCACATGCGTGGCGCACTCTGGTGGTCGTCCAGGTGGTCGTCCAGATGAAGTAAGGAGTCTTCCTCTCCGCTAAACTTTTCACCTTTCTTACTCGACGCATGCTCCCTCCGCTTCTTGGTTCTGCTTCAACTCATTTCATCATTTCCAGGCCCTTATCTAAGGTCAGGTTGTACCTGTTCCCTCCCAAGGTTCCCCTTCTATGACTCTTTTGATTGTTCAATGTACTCCCTAAGTATCCAGTATACATAGATTAATTGATAATGTAAGTACATTTGGCAATGCTTAATTATACTGTAGGTCCCATTACCTAAGAGACATTAGTAAAACATCCATTCGATTCTCCCCAACACTAACACAGAGACTGCACTGGCACCACTGGGGATGCAGTGCAGTGAGTCCAGAGAGGGCACTGGCACCACTGGCGATGCACTGCAGTGAGTCCAGAGAGTGCACTGGCACCACTGGGGATGCACTGCAGTGAGTCCAGAGAGTGCACTGGCACCACTGGGGATGCACCCCGGCAAGTCCAGAGAGTGCACTGGCACCACTGGGGATGCAGTGCAGTGAGGCCAGAAAGTGCACTGGCACCACTGGGGATGCAGTGCAGTGAGTCCAGAGAGTGCACTGGCACCACTGGGGATGCACTGCCGTGAGTCCAGAGAGTGCACTGGCACCACTGGGGATGCAGTGCAGTGAGTCCAGAGAGTGCACTGGCACCACTGGGGATGCACTGCAGTGAGTCCAAAGAGTGCACTGGCACCACTGGGGATGCAGTGTAGTGAGTAAAGAGAGTGCACTGGCACCACTGGGGATGCAGTGCAGTGAGTCCAGAGAGTGCACTGGCACCACTGGGGATGCAGTGCAGTGAGTCCTGAGAGTGCACTGGCACCACTGGGGATGCAGTGCAGTGAGTCCAGAGAGTGCACTGGCACCACTGGGGATGCACTGCAGTGAGTAAAGAGAATGCACTGGCACCTTTGGGTTTGCACTGCAGTGAGTCCAGAGAGTGCACTGGCACCACTGGGGATGCAGTGCAGTGAGTCCAGAGAGTGCACTGGCACCACTGGGGATGCAGTGCAGTGAGTCCAGAGAGTGCACTGGCACCACTGGGGGTGCAGTGCAGTGAGTCCAGAGAGTGCACTGGCACCACTGGGGATGCAGTGCAGTGAGTCCAGAGAGTGCACTGGCACCACTGGGGATGCACTGCAGTGAGTCCAGAGAGTGCACGGGCACCACTGGGGATGCAGTGCAGTGAGTCCAGAGAGTGCACTGGCACCACTGGGATGCAGTGCAGTGAGTCCAGAGAGTGCACTGGCACCACTGGGATGCAGTGCACTGAGTCCACAGAGTGCACTGGCACCACAGGGGATACACTGCAGTGAGTCCAGAGAGTGCACTGGCACCACTGGGGATGCACTGCCGTGAGTGCAGAGAGTCCACTTGCACCGCTGAGGTTGCACCCCGGTGTTTTCAGAGAGTGCAGTGGCACCACTGGGGATGCAGTGCACTGAGTCCAGAGAGGGCACTGTCAGCAATGGGGTTGCAGTGCAGTGAGTCCAGAGAGTGCACTGGCACCACTGGGGATGCAGAGCAGTGAGTCCAGAGACTTCACAGGCACCACTGGGGATGCAGTGCAGTGAGTCCAGAGAGTGCACTGGCTCCACTGGGGATGCAGTGCAGTGAGTCCTGAGAGTGCAATGGCACCACAGGGGATGCACTGCAGTGAGTCCAGAGAGTGCACTGGCACCACTGGGGATGCAATGCAGTGAGTCCAGAGAGTGCACTGGCACCAATGGTGATGCACTGCAGTGAGTCCAGAGAGTGCACTGGCACCAACTGGAGCTGCACTGCTGTGAGTCCTGAGATTGCACTGGCACCACTGGGATGCACTGCAGTGAGTCCAGAGACTTCACAGTCACCACTGGGGATGCAGTACAGTGAGTCCAGAGAGTGCACTGGCACCACTGGGGATGCAGTGCAGTGAGTCCAGAGAGTGCACTGTCACCTCTGGGGATGCACCCCGGTGACTCCAGAGAGTGGACTGGCACCAATGGGGATACACCCCGGCAAGTCCAGAGAGTGCACTGTCACCACTGGGGATGCAGTGCAGTGAGTCCAGAGAGTGCAGTGGCACCACTGGGGATGCAGTGCAGTGAGTCCAGAGAGTGCACTGGCACCACTGGGGATGCAGCGCAGTGAGTCCAGAGAGTGCACTGGTACCACTGGGGATGCACTGCAGTGAGTCCAGAGAGTGCACTGGCACCACTGGGGATGGACTGCAGTGAGACCAGAGGTTGCAGTGGCCCCACTGGGGATGCAGTGCAGTGAGTCCAGAGAGTGCACTGGTACGATTGGGGATGCACTGCAGTGAGTCCAGAGAGTGCACTGGCACCACTGGGGATGCACTGCAGTGAGTCCAGAGAGTGCACTGGCACCACTGCGGATGCAATGCAGTGAGTCCAGAGAGTGCACTGGCACCACTGGGGATGCACCCCGGCAAGTCAAGAGAGTGCACTGGCACCACTGGGGATGCAGTGCAGTGACTCTAGAGAGTGCACTGGCACCACTGGGGATGCAGTGCAGTGAGTCCAGAGAGTGCACTGGCACCACTGGGGATGCACCCCGGTGAGTCCAGAGAGTGCACTGGCACCACTGGGGATGCACTGCAGTGAGTCCAGGGAGTGCACTGGCACCACTGGGGATGCACTGCAGTGAGTCCAGAGAGTGCACTGGCACCACTGCGGATGCACTGCAGTGACTCCAGAGAGTGCACTGGCACCACTGGGGATGCACTGCAGTGAGTCCAGATGTTAGCCTAGCAACCACATAATCACCAAGTGATTATATGAAGGTGCTTTATTCAGCGCTGGAAGCCGGGGCAGGTGCCCAAATCTGGCTTCAAGTCCCGTTACTTCCCAGCCGTTATTTATACATACAATATTGCGTCAGGTATACATATTCATTACATGTTGCAACAGCAGCCTCGCTTTTCATTCTAATTAGCTCCCCTCCCCTTTGCACATGCGTGGCGCACTCTGGTGGTCGTCCAGGTGGTCGTCCAGATGAAGTAAGGAGTCTTCCTCTCTGCTAAACTTTTCACCTTTCTTACTCGACGCATGCTCCCTCCGCTTCTTGGTTCTGCTTCAACTCATTTCATCATTTCCAGGCCCTTATCTAAGGTCAGGTTGTACCTGTTCCCTCCCAAGGTTCCCCTTCAATGACTCTTTTGATTGTTCAATGTACTCCCTAAGTATCCAGTATACATAGATTAATTGATAATGTAAGTACATTTGGCAATGCTTAATTATACTGTAGGTCCCATTACCTAAGAGACATTAGTAAAACATCCATTCGATTCTCCCCAACACTAACACAGAGACTGCACTGGCACCACTGGGGATGCAGTGCAGTGAGTCCAGAGAGGGCACTGGCACCACTGGCGATGCACTGCAGTGAGTCCAGAGAGTGCACTGGCACCACTGGGGGTGCAGTGCAGTGAGTCCAGAGAGTGCACTGGCACCACTGGGGATGCAGTGCAGTGAGTCCAAAGAGTGCACTGGCACCACTTGGGATGCAGTGCAGTGAGTCCAGAGAGTGCACTGGCACCACTGGGGGTGCAGTGCAGTGAGTCCAGAGAGTGCACTGGCACCACTGGGGATGCAGTGCAGTGAGTCCAGAGAGTGCACTGGCACCACTGGGGATGCACTGCAGTGAGTCCAGAGAGTGCACTGGCACCACTGGGATGCAGTGCAGTGAGTCCAGAGAGTGCACTGGCACCACTGGGATGCAGTGCACTGAGTCCACAGAGTGCACTGGCACCACAGGGGATACACTGCAGTGAGTCCAGAGAGTGCACTGGCACCACTGGGGATGCACTGCCGTGAGTGCAGAGAGTGCACTGGCACCGCTGCGGTTGCACCCCGGTGTTTTCAGAGAGTGCAGTGGCACCACTGGGGATGCAGTGCACTGAGTCCAGAGAGGGCACTGTCAGCAATGGGGATGCAGTGCAGTGAGTCCAGAGAGTGCACTGGCACCACTGGGTATGCAGTGCAGTGAGACCAGAGACTTCACAGGCACCACTGGGGATGCAGTGCAGTGAGTCCAGAGAGTGCACTGGCACCACTGGGGATGCAGTGCAGTGAGTCCTGAGAGTGCAATGGCACCACAGGGGATGCAGCACAGTGAGTCCAGAGAGTGCACTGGCACCACTGGGGATGCAATGCAGTGAGTCCAGAGAGTACACTGGCACCACTGGGGATGCAGTGCAGTGAGTCCAGAGAGTGCACTGGCACCAACTGGAGCTGCACTGCTGTGAGTCCTGAGATTGCACTGGCACCACTGGGATGCACTGCAGTGAGTCCAGAGACTTCACAGGCACCACTGGGGATGCAGTGCAGTGAGTCCAGAGAGTGCACTGGCACCACTGGGGATGCAGTGCGGTGAGTCCTGAGAGTGCACTGGCACCACAGGGGATGCAATGCAGTGAGTCCAGAGAGTGCACTGGCACCACTGGGGATGCAGTGCAATGAGTCCAGAGAGCCACTGGCACCACTGGGGATGCACTGCAGTGAGACCAGAGAGTGCACTGGCACCACTGGGGATTCAGTGCAGTGAGTCATGAGAGTGAAATGGCACCACTGGGGATGCACTGCAGTGAGTCCAGAGAGTGCACTGGCACCTCTGGGGATGCAGTGCAGTGAGTCCAGAGAGTGCACTGGCACCACTGGGGATGCAGTGCAGTGAGTGCAGAGAGTGCACTGGCACCAACTGGAGCTGCACTGCTGTGAGTCCTGAGATTGCACTGGCACCACTGTGGATGCACTGCAGTGAGTCCAGTGATTTCACAGGCACCAATGGGGATGCAGTACAGTGAGTCCAGAGAGTACACTGGCACTACTGGCGATTCAGTTCAGTGAGTCCAGAGAGTGAACTGGCACCATTGGGGAAGTAGTGCAGTGAGTCCAGAGTGCACTGGCACCACTGGGGATGCACCCCGGCAAGTCCAGAGAGTGCACTGTCACCACTGGGGATGCAGTGCAGTGAGTCCAGAGAGTGCACTGGTACCACTGGGGATGCACTGCAGTGAGTCCAGAGAGTGCACTGGCACCACTGGGGATGCAGTGCAGTGAGACCAGAGGTTGCAGTGGCACCACTGGGGATGCAGTGCAGTGAGTCCAGAGAGGGCACTGGTACGATTGGGGATGCACTGCAGTGAGTCCAGAGAGTGCACTGGCACCTCTGGGGATGCACTGCCGTGAGTCCAGAGAGTGCACTGGCACCACTGGGGATGCAGTGCAGTGAGTCCAGAGAGGGCACTGGCACCACTGGCGATGCACCCCGGTGAGTCCAGAGAGTGCACTGGCACCACTGGGGATGCAGCGCAGTGAATCCAGAGAGTGCACTGGCACCACTGGGGATGCAGTGCAGTGAGTCCAGAGAGTGCACTGGCACCACTGGGGATGCAATGCAGTGAGTCCAGAGAGTTCACTGGCACCACTGGGGATGCACTGCACTGAGTCCAGGGAGTGCACTGGCACCACTGGGGATGCACTGCAGTGAGTCCAGAGAGTGCATTGGCACCACTGGGGATGCACTGCAGTGAGTCCAGAGAGTGCACTGGCACCACTGGGGATGCACTGCAGTGAGTCCAGATGTTAGCCTAGCAACCACATAATCACCAAGTGATTATATGAAGGTGCTTTATTCAGCGCTGGAAGCCGGGGCAGGTGCCCAAATCTGGCTTCAAGTCCCGTTACTTCCCAGCCGTTATTTATACATACAATATTGCGTCAGGTATACATATTCTTTACAGGTTGCAACAGCAGCCTCGCTTTTCATTCTAATTAGCTCCCCTCCCCTTTGCACATGCGTGGCGCACTCTGGTGGTCGTCCAGGTGGTCGTCCAGATGAAGTAAGGAGTCTTCCTCTCCGCTAAACTTTTCACCTTTCTTACTCGACGCATGCTCCCTCCGCTTCTTGGTTCTGCTTCAACTCATTTCATCATTTCCAGGCCCTTATCTAAGGTCAGGTTGTACCTGTTCCCTCCCAAGGTTCCCCTTCAATGATTCTTTTGATTGTTCAATGTACTCCCTAAGTATCCAGTATACATAGATTAATTGATAATGTAAGTACATTTGGCAATGCTTAATTATACTGTAGGTCCCATTACCTAAGAGACATTAGTAAAACATCCATTCGATTCTCCCCAACACTAACACAGAGACTGCACTGGCACCACTGGGGATGCAGTGCAGTGAGTCCAGAGAGGGCACTGGCACCACTGGCGATGCACTGCAGTGAGTACAGAGAGTGCACTGGCACCACTGGGGATGCACTGCCGAGAGTCCAGAGAGTGCACTGGCACCACCTGGGATGCAGTGCAGTGAGTCCAGAGAGTGCACTGGCACCACTGGGGATGCAGTGCAGTGAGTCCAGAGAGTGCACTGGCACCATTGGAGTTGAAGTGCAGTGAGTCAAGAGAGTGCACTGGAACCACTGGGGATGCAGCGCAGTGACTCCTGAGAGTCCACTGGCACCACTGGGGATGAAGTGCAGTGAGTCCAGAGAGTGCACTGGCACCACTGGGGATGCAGTGCCGAGAGTCCAGAGAGTGCATTGGCACCACTGGGGATGCACTGCAATGAGTCCAGAGAGTGCACTGGCACCAATGGCAACGCAGAGCAGTGAGTCCAGAGAGTGCCTTGGCACCACAGGGGATGCAGTGCAGTGAGTCCAGAGAGTGCACTGGCACCACTGGGGATGCAGTGCAGTGAGTCCAGAGAGTGCACTGGCACCACTGGGGATGCACTGCAGTGAGTCCAGAGAGTGCACTGGCACCACTGGGGATGCACCCCGGCAAGTCCAGAGAGTGCACTGGCACCACTGGGGATGCAGTGCAGTGAGGCCAGAAAGTGCACTGGCACCACTGGGGATGCAGTGCAGTGAGTCCAGAGAGTGCACTGGCACCACTGGGGATGCACTGCCGTGAGTCCAGAGAGTGCACTGGCACCACTGGGGATGCAGTGCAGTGAGTCCAGAGAGTGCACTGGCACCACTGGGGATGCACTGCAGTGAGTCCAAAGAGTGCACTGGCACCACTGGGGATGCAGTGTAGTGAGTAAAGAGAGTGCACTGGCACCACTGGGGATGCAGTGCAGTGAGTCCAGAGAGTGCACTGGCACCACTGGGGATGCAGTGCAGTGAGTCCTGAGAGTGCACTGGCACCACTGGGGATGCAGTGCAGTGAGTCCAGAGAGTGCACTGGCACCACTGGGGATGCACTGCAGTGAGTAAAGAGAATGCACTGGCACCTTTGGGTTTGCACTGCAGTGAGTCCAGAGAGTGCACTGGCACCACTGGGGATGCAGTGCAGTGAGTCCAGAGAGTGCACTGGCACCACTGGGGATGCAGTGCAGTGAGTCCAGAGAGTGCACTGGCACCACTGGGGGTGCAGTGCAGTGAGTCCAGAGAGTGCACTGGCACCAGTGGGGATGCAGTGCAGTGAGTCCAGAGAGTGCACTGGCACCACTGGGGATGCACTGCAGTGAGTCCAGAGAGTGCACGGGCACCACTGGGGATGCAGTGCAGTGAGTCCAGAGAGTGCACTGGCACCACTGGGATGCAGTGCAGTGAGTCCAGAGAGTGCACTGGCACCACTGGGATGCAGTGCACTGAGTCCACAGAGTGCACTGGCACCACAGGGGATACACTGCAGTGAGTCCAGAGAGTGCACTGGCACCACTGGGGATGCACTGCCGTGAGTGCAGAGAGTCCACTTGCACCGCTGAGGTTGCACCCCGGTGTTTTCAGAGAGTGCAGTGGCACCACTGGGGATGCAGTGCACTGAGTCCAGAGAGGGCACTGTCAGCAATGGGGTTGCAGTGCAGTGAGTCCAGAGAGTGCACTGGCACCACTGGGGATGCAGAGCAGTGAGTCCAGAGACTTCACAGGCACCACTGGGGATGCAGTGCAGTGAGTCCAGAGAGTGCACTGGCTCCACTGGGGATGCAGTGCAGTGAGTCCTGAGAGTGCAATGGCACCACAGGGGATGCACTGCAGTGAGTCCAGAGAGTGCACTGGCACCACTGGGGATGCAATGCAGTGAGTCCAGAGAGTGCACTGGCACCACTGGGGATGCACTGCAGTGAGTCCAGAGAGTGCACTGGCACCAACTGGAGCTGCACTGCTGTGAGTCCTGAGATTGCACTGGCACCACTGGGATGCACTGCAGTGAGTCCAGAGACTTCACAGTCACCACTGGGGATGCAGTACAGTGAGTCCAGAGAGTGCACTGGCACCACTGGGGATGCAGTGCAGTGAGTCCAGAGAGTGCACTGTCACCTCTGGGGATGCACCCCGGTGACTCCAGAGAGTGGACTGGCACCAATGGGGATGCACCCCGGCAAGTCCAGAGAGTGCACTGTCACCACTGGGGATGCAGTGCAGTGAGTCCAGAGAGTGCAGTGGCACCACTGGGGATGCAGTGCAGTGAGTCCAGAGAGTGCACTGGCACCAGTGGGGATGCAGCGCAGTGAGTCCAGAGAGTGCACTGGTACCACTGGGGATGCACTGCAGTGAGTCCAGAGAGTGCACTGGCACCACTGGGGATGGACTGCAGTGAGACCAGAGGTTGCAGTGGCCCCACTGGGGATGCAGTGCAGTGAGTCCAGAGAGTGCACTGGTACGATTGGGGATGCACTGCAGTGAGTCCAGAGAGTGCACTGGCACCACTGGGGATGCACTGCAGTGAGTCCAGAGAGTGCACTGGCACCACTGCGGATGCAATGCAGTGAGTCCAGAGAGTGCACTGGCACCACAGGGGATGCACCCCGGCAAGTCCAGAGAGTGCACTGGCACCACTGGGGATGCAGTGCAGTGACTCTAGAGAGTGCACTGGCACCACTGGGGATGCAGTGCAGTGAGTCCAGAGAGTGCACTGGCACCACTGGGGATGCACCCCGGTGAGTCCAGAGAGTGCACTGGCACCACTGGGAATGCACTGCAGTGAGTCCAGGGAGTGCACTGGCACCACTGGCGATGCACTGCAGTGAGTCCAGAGAGTGCACTGGCACCACTGGGGATGCACTGCAGTGACTCCAGAGAGTGAACTGGCACCACTGGGGATGCACTGCAGTGAGTCCAGATGTTAGCCTAGCAACCACATAATCACCAAGTGATTATATGAAGGTGCTTTATTCAGCGCTGGAAGCCGGGGCAGGTGCCCAAATCTGGCTTCAAGTCCCGTTACTTCCCAGCCGTTATTTATACATACAATATTGCGTCAGGTATACATATTCATTACATGTTGCAACAGCAGCCTCGCTTTTCATTCTAATTAGCTCCCCTCCCCTTTGCACATGCGTGGCGCACTCTGGTGGTCGTCCAGATGAAGTAAGGAGTCTTCCTCTCCGCTAAACTTTTCACCTTTCTTACTCGACGCGTGCTCCCTCCGTATCTTGGTTCTGCTTCAACTCATTTCATCATTTCCAGGCCCTTATCTAAGGTCAGGTTGTACCTGTTCCCTCCCAAGGTTCCCCTTCAATGATTCTTTTGATTGTTCAATGTACTCCCTAAGTATCCAGTATACATAGATTAATTGATAATGTAAGTACATTTGGCAATGCTTAATTATACTGTAGGTCCCATTACCTAAGAGACATTAGTAAAACATCCATTCGATTCTCCCCAACACTAACACAGAGACTGCACTGGCACCACTGGGGATGCAGTGCAGTGAGTACAGAGAGTGCACTGGCACCTCTGGGGATGCACTGCCGTGAGTCCAGAGAGTGCACTGGCACCACTGGGGATGCACTGCCGTGAATCCAGAGAGTGCACTGGCACCACTGGGGATGCAGTGCAGTGAGTCAGAGAGTGCACTGGCACCACTGGGGATGCAGTATAGTGAGTCCAGAGAGTGCACTGGCACCAATGGGGATGCAGTGCAGTGAGTAAAGAGAGTGCACTGGCACCACTGGGGATGCAGTGCAGTGAGTCCAGAGAGTGCACTGGCACCACTGGGGATGCAGTGCGGTGTGTCCAGAGAGTGCACTGGCACCACTGGGGATGCAGTGCAGTGAGTCCACAGAGGGCACTGGCACCACTGGGGATGCAGTGCAGAGAGTCCAGAGAGTGCACTGGCACCACTGGGGATGCACTGCAGTGAGTCCAGAGAGTGCACTGGCACCACTGGGGATGCACCCCGGTGAGTCCAGAGAGTGCACTGGCACCACTGGGGATGCACCCCGGCAAGTCCAGAGAGTGCACTGTCACCACTGGGGATGCAGTGCAGTGAGTCCAGAGAGTGCACTGGCACCACTGCGGACGCAGTGCAGTGAGTCCAGAGAGTGCACTGGCACCACTGGGGATGCAGTGCAGTGAGTCCAGAGAGTGCACTGGCACCACTGGGGATGCAGTACAGTGAGTCCAGAGAATGCACTGGCACCACTGGGGATGCAGTGCAGTGAGTAAAGAGAGTACAGTGGCACCACTGGGGATGCAGTGCAGTGAGTCCAGAGAGTGCGGAGGCACCACTGGGAATGCAGTGAGTCCAGAGAGTTCACTGGCACCACTGGGGATGCACTGCAGTGAGTCCAGAGAGTGCACTGGCACCATGGGGATGCACCCCGGCAAGTCCAGAGAGTGCACTCGCACCACAGGGGATGCAGTGCAGTGAGTCCAGAGAGTACACTGGCACCACTGGGGATGCACTGCAGTGAGTGCAGAGAGTGCACTGGCACCACTGGGGATGCACTGCAGTGAGTCCAGAGAGTGCACTGGCACCACTGGGTATGCAGTGCAGTGAGTCCAGAGAGTGCACTGGCACCACTGGCAATGCACTGCAGTGAGTCCAGAGAGTGCACTGGCACCACTGGGGATGCAGTACAGTGAGTCCAGAGAGTGCACTGGCACGACTGTGGATGCAGTGCAGTGAGTCCAGAGAGTGCACTGGCACCACTGGGGATGGACTGCAGTAAGTCCAGAGAGTGCACTGGCACCACTGGGGATGCAGTGCAGTGAGTCCAGAGAGTGCACTGGCACCACTGGGGATGCAGTGCAGTGAGTCCAGAGAGTGCACTGGCACCACTGGGGATGCAGTGCAGTGAGTCCAGAGAGTGCACTGGCACCACTGGGATGCAGTGCAGTGAGTCCAGAGAGTGCACTGGCACCACTGGGGATGCACTGCAGTGAGTCCAGAGAGTGCACTGGCGCCACTGTGGATGCACTGCAGTGAGTCCAGAGAGTGCACTGGCACCACTGGGGATGCACCCCGGCAAGTCCAGAGAGTGCACTGGCACCACTGGGGATGCAGTGCAGTGAGGCCAGAAAGTGCACTGGCACCACTGGGGATGCAGTGCAGTGAGTCCAGAGAGTGCACTGGCACCACTGGGGATGCAGTGCAGTGAGTCCAGAGAGTGCACTGGCACCACTGGGGATGCACTGCAGTGAGTCCAAAGAGTGCACTGGCACCACTGGGGATGCAGTGTAGTGAGTAAAGAGAGTGCACTGGCACCACTGGGGATGCAGTGCAGTGAGTCCAGAGAGTGCACTGGCACCACTGGGGATGCAGTGCAGTGAGTCCTGAGAGTGCACTGGCACCACTGGGGATGCAGTGCAGTGAGTCCAGAGAGTGCACTGGCACCACTGGGGATGCACTGCAGTGAGTAAAGAGAATGCACTGGCACCTTTGGGTTTGCACTGCAGTGAGTCCAGAGAGTGCACTGGCACCACTGGGGATGCAGTGCAGTGAGTCCAGAGAGTGCACTGGCACCACTGGGGATGCAGTGCAGTGAGTCCAGAGAGTGCACTGGCACCACTGGGGGTGCAGTGCAGTGAGTCCAGAGAGTGCACTGGCACCAGTGGGGATGCAGTGCAGTGAGTCCAGAGAGTGCACTGGCACCACTGGGGATGCACTGCAGTGAGTCCAGAGAGTGCACGGGCACCACTGGGGATGCAGTGCAGTGAGTCCAGAGAGTGCACTGGCACCACTGGGATGCAGTGCAGTGAGTCCAGAGAGTGCACTGGCACCACTGGGATGCAGTGCACTGAGTCCACAGAGTGCACTGGCACCACAGGGGATACACTGCAGTGAGTCCAGAGAGTGCACTGGCACCACTGGGGATGCACTGCCGTGAGTGCAGAGAGTCCACTTGCACCGCTGAGGTTGCACCCCGGTGTTTTCAGAGAGTGCAGTGGCACCACTGGGGATGCAGAGCAGTGAGTCCAGAGACTTCACAGGCACCACTGGGGATGCAGTGCAGTGAGTCCAGAGAGTGCACTGGCTCCACTGGGGATGCAGTGCAGTGAGTCCTGAGAGTGCAATGGCACCACAGGGGATGCACTGCAGTGAGTCCAGAGAGTGCACTGGCACCACTGGGGATGCAATGCAGTGAGTCCAGAGAGTGCACTGGCACCACTGGGGATGCACTGCAGTGAGTCCAGAGAGTGCACTGGCACCAACTGGAGCTGCACTGCTGTGAGTCCTGAGATTGCACTGGCACCACTGGGATGCACTGCAGTGAGTCCAGAGACTTCACAGTCACCACTGGGGATGCAGTACAGTGAGTCCAGAGAGTGCACTGGCACCACTGGGGATGCAGTGCAGTGAGTCCAGAGAGTGCACTGTCACCTCTGGGGATGCACCCCGGTGACTCCAGAGAGTGGACTGGCACCAATGGGGATGCACCCCGGCAAGTCCAGAGAGTGCACTGTCACCACTGGGGATGCAGTGCAGTGAGTCCAGAGAGTGCAGTGGCACCACTGGGGATGCAGTGCAGTGAGTCCAGAGAGTGCACTGGCACCAGTGGGGATGCAGCGCAGTGAGTCCAGAGAGTGCACTGGTACCACTGGGGATGCACTGCAGTGAGTCCAGAGAGTGCACTGGCACCACTGGGGATGGACTGCAGTGAGACCAGAGGTTGCAGTGGCCCCACTGGGGATGCAGTGCAGTGAGTCCAGAGAGTGCACTGGTACGATTGGGGATGCACTGCAGTGAGTCCAGAGAGTGCACTGGCACCACTGGGGATGCACTGCAGTGAGTCCAGAGAGTGCACTGGCACCACTGCGGATGCAATGCAGTGAGTCCAGAGAGTGCACTGGCACCACAGGGGATGCACCCCGGCAAGTCCAGAGAGTGCACTGGCACCACTGGGGATGCAGTGCAGTGACTCTAGAGAGTGCACTGGCACCACTGGGGATGCAGTGCAGTGAGTCCAGAGAGTGCACTGGCACCACTGGGGATGCACCCCGGTGAGTCCAGAGAGTGCACTGGCACCACTGGGGATGCACTGCAGTGAGTCCAGGGAGTGCACTGGCACCACTGGCGATGCACTGCAGTGAGTCCAGAGAGTGCACTGGCACCACTGGGGATGCACTGCAGTGACTCCAGAGAGTGAACTGGCACCACTGGGGATGCACTGCAGTGAGTCCAGATGTTAGCCTAGCAACCACATAATCACCAAGTGATTATATGAAGGTGCTTTATTCAGCGCTGGAAGCCGGGGCAGGTGCCCAAATCTGGCTTCAAGTCCCGTTACTTCCCAGCCGTTATTTATACATACAATATTGCGTCAGGTATACATATTCATTACATGTTGCAACAGCAGCCTCGCTTTTCATTCTAATTAGCTCCCCTCCCCTTTGCACATGCGTGGCGCACTCTGGTGGTCGTCCAGATGAAGTAAGGAGTCTTCCTCTCCGCTAAACTTTTCACCTTTCTTACTCGACGCGTGCTCCCTCCGTTTCTTGGTTCTGCTTCAACTCATTTCATCATTTCCAGGCCCTTATCTAAGGTCAGGTTGTACCTGTTCCCTCCCAAGGTTCCCCTTCAATGATTCTTTTGATTGTTCAATGTACTCCCTAAGTATCCAGTATACATAGATTAATTGATAATGTAAGTACATTTGGCAATGCTTAATTATACTGTAGGTCCCATTACCTAAGAGACATTAGTAAAACATCCATTCGATTCTCCCCAACACTAACACAGAGACTGAACTGGCACCACTGGGGATGCAGTGCAGTGAGTCCAGAGAGTGCACTGGCACCTCTGGGGATGCACTGCCGTGAGTCCAGAGAGTGCACTGGCACCACTGGGGATGCACTGCCGTGAATCCAGAGAGTGCACTGGCACCACTGGGGATGCAGTGCAGTGAGTCAGAGAGTGCACTGGCACCACTGGGGATGCAGTATAGTGAGTCCAGAGAGTGCACTGGCACCAATGGGGATGCAGTGCAGTGAGTAAAGAGAGTGCACTGGCACCACTGGGGATGCAGTGCAGTGAGTCCAGAGAGTGCACTGGCACCACTGGGGATGCAGTGCGGTGTGTCCAGAGAGTGCACTGGCACCACTGGGGATGCAGTGCAGTGAGTCCACAGAGGGCACTGGCACCACTGGGGATGCAGTGCAGAGAGTCCAGAGAGTGCACTGGCACCACTGGGGATGCACTGCAGTGAGTCCAGAGAGTGCACTGGCACCACTGGGGATGCACCCCGGTGAGTCCAGAGAGTGCACTGGCACCACTGGGGATGCACCCCGGCAAGTCCAGAGAGTGCACTGTCACCACTGGGGATGCAGTGCAGTGAGTCCAGAGAGTGCACTGGCACCACTGCGGACGCAGTGCAGTGAGTCCAGAGAGTGCACTGGCACCACTGGGGATGCAGTGCAGTGAGTCCAGAGAGTGCACTGGCACCACTGGGGATGCAGTACAGTGAGTCCAGAGAATGCACTGGCACCACTGGGGATGCAGTGCAGTGAGTAAAGAGAGTACAGTGGCACCACTGGGGATGCAGTGCAGTGAGTCCAGAGAGTGCGGAGGCACCACTGGGAATGCAGTGAGTCCAGAGAGTTCACTGGCACCACTGGGGATGCACTGCAGTGAGTCCAGAGAGTGCACTGGCACCATGGGGATGCACCCCGGCAAGTCCAGAGAGTGCACTCGCACCACAGGGGATGCAGTGCAGTGAGTCCAGAGAGTACACTGGCACCACTGGGGATGCACTGCAGTGAGTGCAGAGAGTGCACTGGCACCACTGGGGATGCACTGCAGTGAGTCCAGAGAGTGCACTGGCACCACTGGGTATGCAGTGCAGTGAGTCCAGAGAGTGCACTGGCACCACTGGCAATGCACTGCAGTGAGTCCAGAGAGTGCACTGGCACCACTGGGGATGCAGTACAGTGAGTCCAGAGAGTGCACTGGCACGACTGTGGATGCAGTGCAGTGAGTCCAGAGAGTGCACTGGCACCACTGGGGATGGACTGCAGTAAGTCCAGAGAGTGCACTGGCACCACTGGGGATGAAGTGCAGTGAGTCCAGAGAGTGCACTGGCACCACTGGGGATGCAGTGCAGTGAGTCCAGAGAGTGCACTGGCACCACTGGGGATGCACTGCAGTGAGTCCAGAGAGTGCACTGGCACCACTGGGATGCAGTGCAGTGAGTGCAGAGAGTGCACTGGCACCACTGGGGATGCACTGCAGTGAGTCCAGAGAGTGCACTGGCGCCACTGTGGATGCACTGCAGTGAGTCCAGAGAGTGCACTGGCACCACTGGTGATGCAGTGCAATGAGTCCAGAGAGCCACTGGCACCACTGGGGATGCAGTGCATTTAGTCCAGAGAGTGAACTGGCACCACTGGGGATGCAGTGCACTGAGTCCAGAGAGGGCACTGTCATCAATGGGGATGCAGTGCAGTGAGTCCAGAGAGTGCACTGGCACCACTGGGGATGCACTGCAGTGAGACCAGAGACTTCACAGGCACCACTGGGGATGCAGTGCAGTGAGTCCAGAGAGTGCACTGGCACCACTGGGGATGCAGTGCAGTGAGTGCAGAGAGTGCACTGGCACCACAGAGGATACACTGCAGTGAGTCCAGAGAGTGCACTGGCACCACTGGGGATGCAGTGCAGTGATTCCAGAGAGTGCACTGGCACCACTGGGGATGCAGTGCAGTGAGTCCAGAGAGTGCACTGGCACCACTGGGGATGCAGTGCAGTGAGTCCAGAGAGTGCACTGGCACCACTGGGGATGCAGTGCAGTGAGTCCAGAGAGTGCACTGGCACCACTGGGGATGCAGTGCAGGGAGTAAAGAGAGTTCACTGGCACGACTGTGGATGCAGTGCAGTGAGTCCAGAGAGTGCACTGGCACCACTGGGGATGGACTGCAGTGAGTCCAGAGAGTGCACTGGCACCACTGGGGATGCAGTGCAGTGAGTCCAGAGAGTGCACTGGCACCACTGGGGATGCACTGCAGTGAGTCCAGAGAGTGCACTGGCACCACTGGGGATGCACTGCAGTGAGTCCAGAGAGTGCACTGGCACCACTGGGATGCAGTGCAGTGAGTCCAGAGAGTGCACTGGCACCACTGGGGATGCACTGCAGTGAGTCCAGAGAGTGCACTGGCACCACTGGGATGCAGTGCACTGAGTCCACAGAGTGCACTGGCACCACAGGGGATACACTGAAGTGAGTCCAGAGAGTGCACTGGCACCACTGGGGATGCAGTGCCGTGAGTGCAGAGAGTGCACTGGCACCGCTGCGGTTGCACCCCTGTGTTTTCAGAGAGTGCAGTGGCACCACTGGGGATGCAGTGCAGTGAGTCCAGAGAGTGCACTGGCACCACGGGGGATGCAGTGCAGTGAGTCCTGAGAGTGGACTGTCACCACTGGGGATGCAGTGCAGTGAGTCCAGAGAGTGCACTGGCACCACTGGGGATACACTGCAGTGACTCCAGAGAGTGCACTGGCACCTTGGGGATGCAGTTCAGTGAGTCCAGAGAGTGCACTGGCACAACTGGGGATGCAGTACAGTGAGTCCAGAGACTACACTGGCACCACTGGAAATGCACTGCAGTGAGTCCAGAGAGTGCACTGGCACCACTGGTGATGCAGTGCAATGAGTCCAGAGAGCCACTGGCACCACTGGGGATGCAGTGCATTTAGTCCAGAGAGTGAACTGGCACCACTGGGGATGCAGTGCACTGAGTCCAGAGAGGGCACTGTCATCAATGGGGATGCAGTGCAGTGAGTCCAGAGAGTGCACTGGCACCACTGGGGATGCACTGCGGTGAGACCAGAGACTTCACAGGCACCACTGGGGATGCAGTGCAGTGAGTCCAGAGAGTGCACTGGCACCACTGGGGATGCAGTGCAGTGAGTGCAGAGAGTGCACTGGCACAAAAGGGGATGCACTGCAGTGAGTCCAGAGAGTGCACTGGCACCACTGGGGATGCAGTGCAGTGAGTCCAGAGAGTGCACTGGCACCACTGGGGATGCACTGCAGTGAGACCAGAGAGTGCACTGGCACCACTGGGGATGCAGTGTAGTGAGTCCAGAGAGTACAGTGGCACCACTGGGGATGCAGTCCAGTGAGTCCAAAGAGTGCACTGGCACCATTGGGGATGCACTGCAGTGAGTCCAGAGACTTCACAGGCACCACTGGGGATGCAGTGAGTCCAGAGAGTGCACTGGCACCACTGGGGATGCACTGCAGTGAGTCCAGAGAGTGCACTGGCACCACTGGGGATGCACCCCGGCAAGTCCAGAGAGTGCACTGGCACCACTGGGGATGCAGTGCAGTGAGTGCAGAGAGTGCACTGGCACCACTGGGGTTGCACTGCAGTGAGTGCAGAGAGTGCACTGGCACCACTGGGGATGCAGTGCAGTGAGTCCAGAGAGTGCACTGGCACCACTGGGGATGCAGTGCAGTGAGTCCAGAGAGTGCACTGGCACCACTGGGGATGCAGTGCAGTGAGTCCAGAGAGTGCACTGGCACCACTGGGGATGCAGTACAGTGAGTCCAGAGAGTGCACTGGCACCACTGGGGATGCAGTGCAGTGAGTCCAAAGAGTGCACTGGCACCATTGGGGATGCACTGCAGTGAGTCCAGAGACTTCACAGGCACCACTGGGAATGCAGTGAGTCCAGAGAGTGCACTGGCACCACTGGGGATGCACTGCAGTGAGTCCAGAGAGTGCACTGGCACCACTGGGGATGCAGTGCAGTGAGTCCAGAGACTGCACTGGCACCACTGGGGATGCAGTGCAGTGAGTGCAGAGAGTGCACTGGCACCACTGGGGTTGCACTGCAGTGAGTGCAGAGAGTGCACTGGCACCACTGGGGATGCAGTGCAGTGAGTCCAGAGAGTGCACTGGCACCACTGGGGATGCAGTGCAGTGAGTCCAGAGAGTGCACTGGCACCACTGGGGATGCAGTGCAGTGAGTCCAGAGAGTGCACTGGCACCACTGGGGATGCAGTACAGTGAGTCCAGAGAGTGCACTGGCACCACTGGGGATGCAGTGCAGTGAGTAAAGAGAGTGCACTGGCACCACTGTGGATGCAGTGCAGTGAGTCCAGAGAGTGCACTGGCACCAATGGGGATGGACTGCAGTGAGTCCAGAGAGTGCACTGGCACCACTGGGGATGCAGTGCAGTGAGTCCAGAGAGTGCACTGGCACCACTGGGGATGCACTGCAGTGAGTCCAGAGAGTGCACTGGCACCACTGGGGATGCACTGCAGTGAGTCCAGAGAGTGCACTGGCACCATTGGGATGCAGTGCAGTGAGTCCAGAGAGTGCACTGGCACCACTGGGGATGCACTGCAGTGAGTCCGGAGAGTGCACTGGCACCACTGGGATGCAGTGCACTGAGTCCACAGAGTGCACTGGCACCACAGGGGATACACTGCAGTGAGTCCAGAGAGTGCACTGGCACCACTGGGGATGCAGTGCCGTGAGTGCAGAGAGTGCACTGGCACCGCTGCGGTTGCACCCCGGTGTTTTCAGAGAGTGCAGTGGCACCACTGGGGATGCAGTGCAGTGAGTCCAGAGAGTGCACTGGCACCACGGGGGATGCAGTGCAGTGAGTCCAGAGAGTGCACTGGCACCACTGGGGATGCAGTGCAGTGAGTCCAGAGAGTGCACTGGCACCACTGGGGATGCAGTGCAGTGAGTCCAGAGAGTGCACTGGCACCACTGGGGATGCACTGCAGTGAGTCCAGAGAGTGCACTGGCACCAGTGGGGATGCAGTGCAGTGAGTCCACAGAGTGCACTGGCACCACTGGTGATGCAGTGCAGTGAGTCCAGAGAGTGCACTGGCACCACTGGGGATGCAGTGCAGTGAGTCCAGAGAGTGCAGTGGCACCATTGGGGATGCAGTGCAGTGAGTCCAGAGAGTGCACTGGCACCACTGGTGATGCAGTGCAGTGAGTTAAGAGAGTACACTGGCGCCACTGTGGATGCACTGCAGTGAGTCCAGAGAGTGCACTGGCACCACTGGTGATGCAGTGCAATGAGTCCAGAGAGCCACTGGCACCACTGGGGATGCAGTGCATTTGGTCCAGAGAGTGAACTGGCACCACTGGGGATGCAGTGCACTGAGTCCAGAGAGGGCACTGTCAGCAATGGGGATGCAGTGCAGTGAGTCCAGAGAGTGCACTGGCACCACTGGGGATGCAGTGCAGTGAGACCAGAGACTTCACAGGCACCACTAGGGATGCAGTGCAGTGAGTCCAGAGAGTGCACTGGCACCACTGGGGATGCAGTGCAGTGAGTGCAGAGAGTGCACTGGCACAAAAGGGAATGCAGTGCAGTGAGTCCAGAGAGTGCACTGGCACCACTGGGGATGCAGTGCAGTGAGTCCAGAGAGTGCACTGGCACCACTGGGGATGCACTGCAGTGAGTCCAGAGAGTGCAGTGGCACCACTGGGGATGCAGTGCAGTGAGTCCAGAGAGTACACTGGTACCACTGGGGATGCAGTGCAGTGAGTCCAGAGAGTGCACTGTCAGCACTGGGGATGCAGTGCAGTGAGTCCAGAGAGTGCACTGGCACCACTGGGGATGTAGTGCAGTGAGTCCACAGAGGGCACTGGCACCACAGGGGATGCAGTGTAGTGAGTCCAGAGAGTACAGTGGCACCACTGGGGATGCAGTGCAGTGAGTCCAAAGAGTCCACTGGCACCATAGGGGATGCACTGCAGTGAGTCCAGAGAGTGCACTGGCACCACTGGGGATGCAGTGCAGTGAGTCCAGAGACTTCACAGGCACCACTGGGGATGCAGTGCAGTGAGTCCAGAGAGTGCTCTGGCACCACTGGGAATGCAGTAAGTCCAGACAGTGCACTGGCACCACTGGGGATGCACTGCAGTGAGTCCAGAGAGTGCACTGGCACCACTGGGGATGCACCCCGGCAAGTCCAGAGAGTGCACTGGCACCACTGGGGATGCAGTGCAGTGAGTCCAGAGACTTAACAGGCACCACTGGGGATGCAGTGCAGTGAGTCCATAGAGTGCACTGGCACCACTGGGAATGCAGTGAGTCCAGAGAGTGCACTGGCACCACTGAGGATGCACTGCAGTGAGTCCAAAGAGTGCACTGGCACCACTGGAGATGCACCCCGGCAAGTCCAGAGAGTGCACTGGCACCACTGGGGATGCAGTGCAGTGAGTCCAGAGAGTGCACTGGCACCACTGGGGTTGCACTGCAGTGAGTGCAGAGAGTGCACTGGCACCACTGGGGATGCAGTGCAGTGAGTCCAGAGAGTGCACTGGCACCACTGGGGATGCAGTGCAGTGAGTCCAGAGAGTGCACTGGCACCACTGGGGATGCAGTGCAGTGAGTCCAGAGAGTGCACTGGCACCACTGGGGATGCAGTACAGTGAGTCCAGAGAGTGCACTGGCACCACTGGGGATGCAGTGCAGTGAGTAAAGAGAGTGCACTGGCACCACTGTGGATGCAGTGCAGTGAGTCCAGAGAGTGCACTGGCACCACTGGGGATGGACTGCAGTGAGTCCAGAGAGTGCACTGGCACCACTGGGGATGCAGTGCAGTGAGTCCAGAGAGTGCACTGGCACCACTGGGAATGCACTGCAGTGAGTCCAGAGAGTTCACTGGCACCACTGGGGATGCACTGCAGTGAGTCCAGAGAGTGCACTGGCACCATTGGGATGCAGTGCAGTGAGTCCAGAGAGTGCACTGGCACCACTGGGGATGCAGTGCAGTGAGTCCGGAGAGTGCACTGGCACCACTCGGATGCAGTGCACTGAGTCCACAGAGTGCACTGGCACCACAGGGGATACACTGCAGTGAGTCCAGAGAGTGCACTGGCACCACTGGGGATGCACTGCAGTGAGTCCAGAGAGTGCACTGGCACCACTGGGATGCAGTGCAGTGAGTCCAGAGAGTGCACTGGCACCACTGGGGATGCAGTGCAGTGAGTCCAGAGAGTGCACTGGCACCACTGGGATGCAGTGCACTGAATCCACAGAGTGCACTGGCACCACAGGGGATACACTGCAGTGAGTCCAGAGAGTGCACTGGCACCACTGGGGATGCAGTGCCGTGAGTGCAGAGAGTGTACTGGCACCGCTGCGGTTGCACCCCGGTGTTTTCAGAGAGTGCACTGGCACCACTGGGGATGCAGTGCATTTAGTCCAGAGAGTGCACTGGCACCACTGGTGATGCAGTGCAGTGAGTCCAGAGAGTGCACTGGCACCACTGTGGATGCACTGCAGTGAGTCCAGAGAGTGCACTGGCACCACTGGTGATGCAGTGCAATGAGTCCACAGAGCCACTGGCACCACTGGGGATGCACTGCAGTGAGACCAGAGAGTGGACTGGCACCACTGGGGATGCAGTGCAGTGAGTCCTGAGAGTGCAATGGCACCACAGGGGATGCACTGCAGTGAGTCCAGAGAGTGCACTGGCACCTCTGGGAATGCAGTGCAGTGAGTCCAGAGAGTGCACTGGCACCACTGGGGATGCAGTGCAGTGAGTGCAGAGAGTGCACTGGCACCAATGGGGATGCAGTACAGTGAGTCCAGAGAGTACACTGGCACTACTGGGGATTCAGTTCAGTGAGTCCAGAGAGTGAACTAGCACCATTGGGGAAGTAGTGCAGTGAGTCCAGAGTGCACTGGCACCACTGGGGATGCAGTGCAGTGAGTCCAGAGAGTGCACTGGCACCACTGGGGATGCAGTGCAGTGAGTCCAGAGAGTGCACTGGCACCAATGGGGATGCAGTGCAGTGAGTCCAGAGAGTGCACTGGTACCACTGGGGATGCACTGCAGTGAGTCCAGAGAGTGCACTGGCACCACTGGGGATGCAGTGCAGTGAGACCAGAGGTTGCAGTGGCACCACTGGGGATGCAGTGCAGTGAGTCCAGAGAGGGCACTGGTACGATTGAGGATGCACTGCAGTGAGTCCAGAGCGTGCACTGGCACCTCTGGGGATGCAGTGCAGTGAGTCCAGAGAGGGAACTGGCACCACTGGCGATGCACCCCGGCAAGTCCAGAGAGTGCACTGACACCACTGTGGATGCACTGCAGTGAGTCCAGAGAGTGCACTGGCACCACTGGGGATGCAGTGCAGTGAGTCCAGAGACTGCACTGGCACCACTGGGGATGCAATGCAGTGAGTCCAGAGAGTTCACTGGCACCACTGGGGATGCACTGCACTGAGTCCAGGGAGTGCACTGGCACCACTGGGGATGCACTGCAGTGAGTCCAGATGTTAGCCTAGCAACCACATAATCACCAAGTGATTATATGAAGGTGCTTTATTCAGCGCTGGAACCCGGGGCAGGTGCCCAAATCTGGCTTCAAGTCCCATTACTTCCCAGCCGTTATTTATACATACAATATTGCGTCAGGTATACATATTCTTTACAGGTTGCAACAGCAGCCTCGCTTTTCATTCTAATTAGCTCCCCTCCCCTTTGCACATGCGTGGCGCACTCTGGTGGTCGTCCAGGTGGTCGTCCAGATGAAGTAAGGAGTCTTCCTCTCCGCTAAACCTTTCACCTTTCTTACTCGACGCATGCTCCCTCTGCTTCTTGGTTCTGCTTCAACTCATTTCATTATTTCCAGGCCCTTATCTAAGGTCAGGTTGTACCTGTTCCCTCCCAAAGTTCCCCTTCAATGACTCTTTTGATTGTTCAATGTACTCCCTAAGTATCCAGTATACATAGATTAATTGATAATGTAAGAACATTTGGCAATGCTTAATTATACTGTAGGTCCCATTACCTAAGAGACATTAGTAAAATATCCATTCGATTCTCCCCAACACTAACACAGAGACTGCACTGGCACCACTGGGGATGCAATGCAGTGAGTCCAGAGAGTTCACTGGCACCACTGGGGATGCACTGCACTGAGTCCAGAGAGTGCACTGGCACCACTGGTGATGCAGTGCAATGAGTCCACAGAGCCACTGGCACCACTGGGGATGCACTGCAGTGAGACCAGAGAGTGCACTGGCACCACTGGGGATGCAGTGCAGTGAGTCCTGAGAGTGCAATGGCACCACAGGGGATGCACTGCAGTGAGTCCAGAGAGTGCACTGGCACCTCTGGGGATGCAATGCAGTGAGTAAAGAGAGTGCACTGGCACCACTGGGGATGCAGTGCAGTGAGTGCAGAGAGTGCACTGGCACCAATGGGGATGCAGTACAGTGAGTCCAGAGAGTACACTGGCACTACTGGGGATTCAGTTCAGTGAGTCCAGAGAGTGAACTGGCACCATTGGGGAAGTAGTGCAGTGAGTCCAGAGTGCACTGGCACCACTGGGGATGCAGTGCAGTGAGTCCAGAGAGTGCACTGGCACCACTGGGGATGCAGTGCAGTGAGTCCAGAGAGTGCACTGGCACCAATGGGGATGCAGTGCAATGAGTCCAGAGAGTGCACTGGTACCACTGGGGATGCACTGCAGTGAGTCCAGAGAGTGCACTGGCACCACTGGGGATGCAGTGCAGTGAGACCAGAGGTTGCAGTGGCACCACTGGGGATGCAGTGCAGTGAGTCCAGAGAGGGCACTGGTACGATTGGGGATGCACTGCAGTGAGTCCAGAGCGTGCACTGGCACCTCTGGGGATGCAGTGCAGTGAGTCCAGAGAGTGCACTGGCACCACTGGGGATGCAGTGCAGTGAGTCCAGAGAGGGCACTGGCACCACTGGCGATGCACCCCGGCAAGTCCAGAGAGTGCACTGGCACCACTGTGGATGCACTGCAGTGAGTCCAGAGAGTGCACTGGCACCACTGGGGATGCAGTGCAGTGAGTCCAGAGACTGCACTGGCACCACTGGGGATGCAATGCAGTGAGTCCAGAGAGTTCACTGGCACCACTGGGGATGCACTGCACTGAGTCCAGGGAGTGCACTGGCACCACTGGGGATGCACTGCAGTTAGTCCAGATGTTAGCCTAGCAACCACATAATCACCAAGTGATTATATGAAGGTGCTTTATTCAGCGCTGGAACCCGGGGCAGGTGCCCAAATCTGGCTTCAAGTCCCGTTACTTCCCAGCCGTTATTTATACATACAATATTGCGTCAGGTATACATATTCTTTACAGGTTGCAACAGCAGCCTCGCTTTTCATTCTAATTAGCTCCCCTCCCCTTTGCACATGCGTGGCGCACTCTGGTGGTCGTCCAGGTGGTCCTCCAGATGAAGTAAGGAGTCTTCCTCTCCGCTAAACCTTTCACCTTTCTTACTCGACGCATGCTCCCTCTGCTTCTTGGTTCTGCTTCAACTCATTTCATTATTTCCAGGCCCTTATCTAAGGTCAGGTTGTACCTGTTCCCTCCCAAAGTTCCCCTTCAATGACTCTTTTGATTGTTCAATGTACTCCCTAAGTATCCAGTATACATAGATTAATTGATAATGTAAGAACATTTGGCAATGCTTAATTATACTGTAGGTCCCATTACCTAAGAGACATTAGTAAAATATCCATTCGATTCTCCCCAACACTAACACAGAGACTGCACTGGCACCACTGGGGATGCAGTGCAGTGAGTCCAGAGAGGGCACTGGCACCACTGGCGATGCACTGCAGTGAGTACAGAGAGTGCACTGGCACCACCAGGGATGCAGTGCAGTGAGTCCAGAGAATGCACTGGCACCACTGGTGATGCAGTGCAGTGAGTCCAGAGAGTGCACTGGCACCATTGGAGTTGAAGTGCAGTGAGTCAAGAGAGTGCACTGGAACCACTGGGGATGCAGCGCAGTGACTCCTGAGAGTGCACTGGCACCACTGGGGATGCAGTGCAGTGAGTCCAGAGAGTGCACTGGCACCACTGGGGATGCAGTGCCGTGAGTCCAGAGAGTGCATTGGCACCACTGGGGATGCACTGCAATGAGTCCAGAGAGTGCACTGGCACCAATGGCAACGCAGAGCAGTGAGTCCAGAGAGTGCCTTGGCACCACAGGGGATGCAGTGCAGTGAGTCCAGAGAGTGCACTAGCACCACTGGGGATGCACTGCAGTGAGTCCAGAGAGTGCACTGGCACCACTGGGGATGCACTGCAGTGAGTGCAGAGAGTGCACTGGCACTACTGGGGATGCACCCCGGCAAGTCCAGAGAGTGCACTGGCACCACTGGGGATGCAGTGCAGTGAGTCCAGAGAGTGCACTGGCACCACTGGGGATGCAGTGCAGTGAGTCCAGAGAGTGCACTGGCACCACTGGGGATGCACTGCCGTGAGTCCAGAGAGTGCACTGGCACCACTGGGGATGCAGTGCAGTGAGTCCAGAGAGTGCACTGGCACCACTGGGGATGCACTGCAGTGAGTCCAAAGAGTGCACTGGCACCACTGGGGATGCAGTGCAGTGAGTCCAGAGAGTGCACTGGCACCACTGGGGATGCACTGCAGTGAGTCCAAAGAGTGCACTGGCACCACTGGGGATGCAGTGCAGTGAGTAAAGAGAGTGCACTGGCACCACTGGGGATGCACTGCAGTGAGTGCAGAGAGTGCACTGGCACCACTGTGGATGCACCCCGGCAAGTCCAGAGAGTGCACTGGCACCACTGGGGATGCAGTGCAGTGAGTCCAGAGAGTGCACTGGCACCAATGGCAACGCAGAGCAGTGAGTCCAGAGAGTGCCTTGGCACCACAGGGGATGCAGTGCAGTGAGTCCAGAGAGTGCACTAGCACCACTGGGGATGCACTGCAGTGAGTCCAGAGAGTGCACTGGCACCACTGGGGATGCACTGCAGTGAGTGCAGAGAGAGCACTGGCACCACTGGGGATGCACCCCGGCAAGTCCAGAGAGTGCACTGGCACCACTGGGGATGCAGTGCAGTGAGTCCAGAGAGTGCACTGGCACCACTGGGGATGCAGTGCAGTGAGTCCAGAGAGTGCACTGGCACCACTGGGGATGCACTGCCGTGAGTCCAGAGAGTGCACTGGCACCACTGGGGATGCAGTGCAGTGAGTCCAGAGAGTGCACTGGCACCACTGGGGATGCACTGCAGTGAGTCCAAAGAGTGCACTGGCACCACTGGGGATGCAGTGCAGTGAGTCCAGAGATTGCACTGGCACCACTGGGGATGCACTGCAGTGAGTCCAAAGAGTGCACTGGCACCACTGGGGATGCAGTGCAGTGAGTCCAGAGAGTGCACTGGCACCACTGGGGATGCACTGCAGTGAGTCCAGAGAGTGCACTGGCACCACTGGGGATGCAGTGCCGTGAGTCCAGAGAGTGCACTGGCACCACTGGGGATGCACTGCAGTGAGTAAAGAGAATGCACTGGCACCTTTGGGTTTGCACTGCAGTGAGTCCAGAGAGTACACTGGCACCACTGGGGATGCAGTGCAGTGAGTCCAGAGAGTGCACTGGCACCACTGGGGGTGCAGTGCAGTGAGTCCAGAGAGTGCACTGGCACCACTGGGGATGCAGTGCAGTGAGTCCAGAGAGTGCACTGGCACCACTGGGGATGCACTGCAGTGAGTCCAGAGAGTGCACGGGCAACACTGAGGATGCACTGCAGTGAGTCCAGAGAGTGCACTGGCACCACTGGGATGCAGTGCAGTGAGTCCAGAGAGTGCACTGGCACCACTGGGATGCAGTGCACTGAGTCCACAGAGTGCACTGGCACCACAGGGGATACACTGCAGTGAGTCCAGAGAGTGCACTGGCACCACTGGGGATGCACTGCCGTGAGTGCAGAGAGTGCACTTGCACCGCTGCGGTTGCACCCCGGTGTTTTCAGAGAGTGCAGTGGCACCACTGGGGATGCAGTGCACTGAGTCCAGAGAGGGCACTGTCAGCAATGGGGTTGCAGTGCAGTGAGTCCAGAGAGTGCACTGGCACCACTGGGGATGCAGTGCAGTGAGTCCAGAGACTTCACAGGCACCACTGGGGATGCACTGCAGTGAGTCCAGAGAGTGCACTGGCACCAACTGGAGCTGCACTGCTGTGAGTCCTGATATTGCACTGGCACCACTGGGATGCACTGCAGTGAGTCCAGAGACTTCACAGTCACCAATGGTGATGCAGTACAGTGAGTCCAGAGAGTGCACTGGCACCACTGGGGATTCAGTTCCTTGAGTCCAGAGAGTGAACTGGCACCACTGGGGATGTAGAGCAGTGAGTCCATAGAGTGCACTGGCACCAATGGGGATGCACCCCGGCAAGTCCAGAAAGTGCACTGTCACCACTGGGGATGCAGTGCAGTGAGTCCAGAGAGTGTACTGGCACCACTGGGGATGCAGTGCAGTGAGTCCAGAGAGTGCACTGGCACCAGTGGGGATGCAGTGCAGTGAGTCCAGAGAGTGCACTGGTACCACTGGGGATGAAGTGCAGTGAGTCCAGAGAGTGCACTGCCACCACTGGGGATGCAGTGCAGTGAGACCAGAGAGTGCACTGGCACCACTGGGGATGCAGTGCAGTGAGTCCAGAGAGTGCACTGGTACGATTGGGGATGCACTGCAGTGAGTCCAGAGAGTGCACTGGCACCACTGGGGATGCACTGCAGTGAGTCCAGAGAGTGCACTGGCACCACTGCGGATGCAATGCAGTGAGTCCAGAGAGTGCACTGGCACCACTGGGGATGCACCCCTGCAAGTCCAGAGAGTGCACTGGCACCACTGGGGATGCAGCGCACTGAGTCCAGAGAGTGCACTGGCACCACTGGGGATGCAGTTCAGTGAGTGCAGAGAGTGCACTGGCACCACTGGGGATGCACTGCAGTGACTCCAGATGTTAGCCTAGCAACCACATAATCACCAAGTGATTATATGAAGGTGCTTTATTCAGCGCTGGAAGCCGGGGCAGGTGCCCAAATCTGGCTTCAAGTCCCGTTACTTCCCAGCCGTTATTTATACATACAATATTGTGTCAGGTATACATATTCATTACAGGTTGCAACAACAGCCTCGCTTTTCATTCTAATTAGCTCCCCTCCCCTTTGCACATGCGTGGCGCACTCTGGTGGTCGTCCAGATGAAGTAAGGAGTCTTCCTCTCCGCTAAACTTTTCACCTTTCTTACTCGACGCGTGCTCCCTCCGTTACTTGGTTCTGCTTCAACTCATTTCATCATTTCCAGGCCCTTATCCAAGGTCAGGTTGTACCTGTTCCCTCCCAAGGTTCCCCTTCAATGATTCTTTTGATTGTTCAATGTACTCCCTAAGTATCCAGTATACATAGATTAATTGATAATGTAAGTACATTTGGCAATGCTTAATTATACTGTAGGTCCCATTACCTAAGAGACATTAGTAAAATATCCATTCGATTCTCCCCAACACTAACACAGAGACTGCACTGGCACCACTGGGGATGCACCCCGGCAAGTCCAGAGAGTGCACTGGCACCACTGGGGATGCAGTGCAGTGAGTCCAGAGAGTGCACTGGCACCTCTGGGGATGCACTGCCGTGAGTCCAGAGAGTGCACTGGCACCACTGGGGATGCACTGCCGTGAATCCAGAGAGTGCACTGGCACCACTGGGGATGCAGTGCAGTGAGTCAGAGAGTGCACTGGCACCACTGGGGATGCAGTACAGTGAGTCGAGAGAGTGCACTGGCACCAATGGGGATGCAGTGCAGTGAGTAAAGAGAGTGCACTGGCACCACTGGGGATGCAGTGCAGTGAGTCCAGAGAGTGCACTGGCACCACTGGGGATGCAGTGCAGTGAGTCCAGAGAGTGCACTGGCACCTCTGGGGATGCACTGCCGTGAGTCCAGAGAGTGCACTGGCACCACTGGGGATGCAGTGCAGTGAGTCAGAGAGTGCACTGGCACCACTGGGGATGCAGTACAGTGAGTCGAGAGAGTGCACTGGCACCAATGGGGATGCAGTGCAGTGAGTAAAGAGAGTGCACTGGCACCACTGGGGATGCAGTGCAGTGAGCTCAGAGAGTGCACTGGAACCACTGGGGATGCACTGCAGTGAGTCCAGAGAGTGCACTGGCACCAGTGGGGATGCAGTGCAGTGAGTCCAGAGAGTGCACTGTCACCACTGGGGACGCAGTGCAGTGAGTCCACAGAGGGCACTGGCACCACTGGGGATGCAGTGCAGTGAGTCCAGAGAGTGCCCCGGCACCACTGGCGATGCAGTGCAGTGAGTCCAGAGAGTGCATTGGCACCACTGGGGATGCACTGCAGTGACTCCAGAGAGTGCACTGGCACCACTGGGGATGCACTGCAGTGAGTCCAGATGTTAGCCTAGCAACCACATAATCACCAAGTGATTATATGAAGGTGCTTTATTCAGCGCTGGAACCCGGGGCAGGTGCCCAAATCTGGCTTCAAGTCCCGTTACTTCCCAGCCGTTATTTATACATACAATATTGCGTGAGGTATACATATTCATTACAGGTTGCAACAGCAGCCTCGCTTTTCATTCTAATTAGCTCCCCTCCCCTTTGCACATGCGTGGCGCACTCTGGTGGTCGTCCAGGTGGTCGTCCAGATGAAGTAAGGAGTCTTCCTCTCCGCTAAACTTTTCACCTTTCTTACTCGATGCATGCTCCCTCCGCTTCTTGGTTCTGCTTCAACTCATTTCATCATTTCCAGGCCCTTATCCAAGGTCAGGTTGTACCTGTTCCCTCCCAAGGTTACCCTTCAATGACTCTTTTGATTGTTCAATGTACTCCCTAAGTATCCAGTATACATAGATTAATTGATAATGTAAGTACATTTGGCAATGCTTAATTATACTGTAGGTCCCATTACGTAAGAGACATTACATCCATTCGATTCTCCCCAACACTAACACAGAGTCTGCACTGGCACCACTGGGGATGCAGTGCAGTGAGTCCAGAGAGGGCACTGGCACCACTGGCGATGCACTGCAGTGAGTCCAGAGAGTGCACTGGCACCACTGGGGATGCAGTGCAGTGAGTCCAGAGAGTGCACTGGCACCACCTGGGATGCAGTGCAGTGAGTGCAGAGAGTGCACTGGCACCACTGTGGATGCACCCCGGCAAGTCCAGAGAGTGCACTGGCACCACTGGGGATGCAGTGCAGTGAGTCCAGAGAGTGCACTGGCACCAATGGCAACGCAGAGCAGTGAGTCCAGAGAGTGCCTTGGCACCACAGGGGATGCAGTGCAGTGAGTCCAGAGAGTGCACTAGCACCACTGGGGATGCACTGCAGTGAGTCCAGAGAGTGCACTGGCACCACTGGGGATGCACTGCAGTGAGTGCAGAGAGTGCACTGGCACCACTGGGGATGCACCCCGGCAAGTCCAGAGAGTGCACTGGCACCACTGGGGATGCAGTGCAGTGAGTCCAGAGAGTGCACTGGCACCACTGGGGATGCAGTGCAGTGAGTCCAGAGAGTGCACTGGCACCACTGGGGATGCACTGCCGTGAGTCCAGAGAGTGCACTGGCACCACTGGGGATGCAGTGCAGTGAGTCCAGAGAGTGCACTGGCACCAGTGGGGATGCACTGCAGTGAGTCCAAAGAGTGCACTGGCACCACTGGGGATGCAGTGCAGTGAGTCCAGAGATTGCACTGGCACCACTGGGGATGCACTGCAGTGAGTCCAAAGAGTGCACTGGCACCACTGGGGATGCAGTGCAGTGAGTCCAGAGAGTGCACTGGCACCACTGGGGATGCACTGCAGTGAGTCCAGAGAGTGCACTGGCACCACTGGGGATGCAGTGCCGTGAGTCCAGAGAGTGCACTGGCACCACTGGGGATGCACTGCAGTGAGTAAAGAGAATGCACTGGCACCTTTGGGTTTGCACTGCAGTGAGTCCAGAGAGTACACTGGCACCACTGGGGATGCAGTGCAGTGAGTCCAGAGAGTGCACTGGCACCACTGGGGGTGCAGTGCAGTGAGTCCAGAGAGTGCACTGGCACCACTGGGGATGCAGTGCAGTGAGTCCAGAGAGTGCACTGGCACCACTGGGGATGCACTGCAGTGAGTCCAGAGAGTGCACGGGCAACACTGAGGATGCACTGCAGTGAGTCCAGAGAGTGCACTGGCACCACTGGGATGCAGTGCAGTGAGTCCAGAGAGTGCACTGGCACCACTGGGATGCAGTGCACTGAGTCCACAGAGTGCACTGGCACCACAGGGGATACACTGCAGTGAGTCCAGAGAGTGCACTGGCACCACTGGGGATGCACTGCCGTGAGTGCAGAGAGTGCACTTGCACCGCTGTGGTTGCACCCCGGTGTTTTCAGAGAGTGCAGTGGCACCACTGGGGATGCAGTGCACTGAGTCCAGAGAGGGCACTGTCAGCAATGGGGTTGCAGTGCAGTGAGTCCAGAGAGTGCACTGGCACCACTGGGGATGCAGTGCAGTGAGTCCAGAGACTTCACAGGCACCACTGGGGATGCACTGCAGTGAGTCCAGAGAGTGCACTGGCACCAACTGGAGCTGCACTGCTGTGAGTCCTGAGATTGCACTGGCACCACTGGGATGCACTGCAGTGAGTCCAGAGACTTCACAGTCACCACTGGGAATGCAGTACAGTGAGTCCAGAGAGTGCACTGGCACCACTGGGGATTCAGTTCCTTGAGTCCAGAGAGTGAACTGGCACCACTGGGGATGCACTGCAGTGAGTCCAGAGAGTGCACTGGCACCACTGGGGATGCACTGCAGTGAGTGCAGAGAGTGCACTGGCACCACTGGGGATGCACCCCGGCAAGTCCAGAGAGTGCACTGGCACCACTGGGGATGCAGTGCAGTGAGTCCAGAGAGTGCACTGGCACCACTGGGGATGCAGTGCAGTGAGTCCAGAGAGTGCACTGGCACCACTGGGGATGCACTGCCGTGAGTCCAGAGAGTGCACTGGCACCACTGGGGATGCAGTGCAGTGAGTCCAGAGAGTGCACTGGCACCACTGGGGATGCACTGCAGTGAGTCCAAAGAGTGCACTGGCACCACTGGGGATGCAGTGCAGTGAGTCCAGAGATTGCACTGGCACCACTGGGGATGCACTGCAGTGAGTCCAAAGAGTGCACTGGCACCACTGGGGATGCAGTGCAGTGAGTCCAGAGAGTGCACTGGCACCACTGGGGATGCACTGCAGTGAGTCCAGAGAGTGCACTGGCACCACTGGGGATGCAGTGCCGTGAGTCCAGAGAGTGCACTGGCACCACTGGGGATGCACTGCAGTGAGTAAAGAGAATGCACTGGCACCTTTGGGTTTGCACTGCAGTGAGTCCAGAGAGTACACTGGCACCACTGGGGATGCAGTGCAGTGAGTCCAGAGAGTGCACTGGCACCACTGGGGGTGCAGTGCAGTGAGTCCAGAGAGTGCACTGGCACCACTGGGGATGCAGTGCAGTGAGTCCAGAGAGTGCACTGGCACCACTGGGGATGCACTGCAGTGAGTCCAGAGAGTGCACGGGCAACACTGAGGATGCACTGCAGTGAGTCCAGAGAGTGCACTGGCACCACTGGGATGCAGTGCAGTGAGTCCAGAGAGTGCACTGGCACCACTGGGATGCAGTGCAGTGAGTCGAGAGAGTGCACTGGCACCACAGGGGATACACTGCAGTGAGTCCAGAGAGTGCACTGGCACCACTGGGTATGCACTGCCGTGAGTGCAGAGAGTGCACTTGCACCGCTGTGGTTGCACCCCGGTGTTTTCAGAGAGTGCAGTGGCACCACTGGGGATGCAGTGCACTGAGTCCAGAGAGGGCACTGTCAGCAATGGGGTTGCAGTGCAGTGAGTCCAGAGAGTGCACTGGCACCACTGGGGATGCAGTGCAGTGAGTCCAGAGACTTCACAGGCACCACTGGGGATGCACTGCAGTGAGTCCAGAGAGTGCACTGGCACCAACTGGAGCTGCACTGCTGTGAGTCCTGAGATTGCACTGGCACCACTGGGATGCACTGCAGTGAGTCCAGAGACTTCACAGTCACCACTGGGAATGCAGTACAGTGAGTCCAGAGAGTGCACTGGCACCACTGGGGATTCAGTTCCTTGAGTCCAGAGAGTGAACTGGCACCACTGGGGATGTAGAGCAGTGAGTCCAGAGAGTGCACTGGCACCAATGGGGATGCACCCCGGCAAGTCCAGAAAGTGCACTGTCACCACTGGGGATGCACTGCAGTGAGTCCAGAGAGTGCATTGGCACCACTGGGGATGCACTGCAGTGACTCCAGAGAGTGCACTGGCACCACTGGGGATGCACTGCAGTGACTCCAGATGTTAGCCTAGCAACCACATAATCACCAAGTGATTATATGAAGGTGCTTTATTCAGCGCTGGAACCCGGGGCAGGTGCCCAAATCTGGCTTCAAGTCCCGTTACTTCCCAGCCGTTATTTATACATACAATATTGCGTGAGGTATACATATTCATTACAGGTTGCAACAGCAGCCTCGCTTTTCATTCTAATTAGCTCCCCTCCCCTTTGCACATGCGTGGTGCACTCTGGTGGTCGTCCAGGTGGTCGTCCAGATGAAGTAAGGAGTCTTCCTCTCCGCTAAACTTTTCACCTTTCTTACTCGATGCATGCTCCCTCCGCTTCTTGGTTCTGCTTCAACTCATTTCATCATTTCCAGGCCCTTATCCAACGTCAGGTTGTACCTGTTCCCTCCCAAGGTTACCCTTCAATGACTCTTTTGATTGTTCAATGTACTCCCTAAGTATCCAGTATACATAGATTAATTGATAATGTAAGTACATTTGGCAATGCTTAATTATACTGTAGGTCCCATTACGTAAGAGACATTACATCCATTCGATTCTCCCCAACACTAACACAGAGACTGCACTGGCACCACTGGGGATGCAGTGCAGTGAGTCCAGAGAGGGCACTGGCACCACTGGCGATGCACTGCAGTGAGTACAGAGAGTGCACTGGCACCACTGGGGATGCACTGCAGTGAGTCCAGAGAGTGCACTGGCACCACCTGGGATGCAGTGCAGTGAGTGCAGAGAGTGCACTGGCACCACTGTGGATGCACCCCGGCAAGTCCAGAGAGTGCACTGGCACCACTGGGGATGCAGTGCAGCTGAGTCCAGAGAGTGCACTGGCACCAATGGCAACGCAGAGCAGTGAGTCCAGAGAGTGCCTTGGCACCACAGGGGATGCAGTGCAGTGAGTCCAGAGAGTGCACTAGCACCACTGGGGATGCACTGCAGTGAGTCCAGAGAGTGCACTGGCACCACTGGGGATGCACTGCAGTGAGTGCAGAGAGTGCACTGGCACCACTGGGGATGCACCCCGGCAAGTCCAGAGAGTGCACTGGCACCACTGGGGATGCAGTGCAGTGAGTCCAGAGAGTGCACTGGCACCACTGGGGATGCAGTGCAGTGAGTCCAGAGAGTGCACTGGCACCACTGGGGATGCACTGCCGTGAGTCCAGAGAGTGCACTGGCACCACTGGGGATGCAGTGCAGTGAGTCCAGAGAGTGCACTGGCACCACTAGGGATGCACTGCAGTGAGTCCAAAGAGTGCACTGGCACCACTGGGGATGCAGTGCAGTGAGTCCAGAGATTGCACTGGCACCACTGGGGATGCACTGCAGTGAGTCCAAAGAGTGCACTGGCACCACTGGGGATGCAGTGCAGTGAGTCCAGAGAGTGCACTGGCACCACTGGGGATGCACTGCAGTGAGTCCAGAGAGTGCACTGGCACCACTGGGGATGCAGTGCCGTGAGTCCAGAGAGTGCACTGGCACCACTGGGGATGCACTGCAGTGAGTAAAGAGAATGCACTGGCACCTTTGGGTTTGCACTGCAGTGAGTCCAGAGAGTACACTGGCACCACTGGGGATGCAGTGCAGTGAGTCCAGAGAGTGCACTGGCACTACTGGGGGTGCAGTGCAGTGAGTCCAGAGAGTGCACTGGCACCACTGGGGATGCAGTGCAGTGAGTCCAGAGAGTGCACTGGCACCACTGGGGATGCACTGCAGTGAGTCCAGAGAGTGCACGGGCAACACTGAGGATGCACTGCAGTGAGTCCAGAGAGTGCACTGGCACCACTGGGATGCAGTGCAGTGAGTCCAGAGAGTGCACTGGCACCACTGGGATGCAGTGCACTGAGTCCACAGAGTGCACTGGCACCACAGGGGATACACTGCAGTGAGTCCAGAGAGTGCACTGGCACCACTGGGGATGCACTGCCGTGAGTGCAGAGAGTGCACTTGCACCGCTGCGGTTGCACCCCGGTGTTTTCAGAGAGTGCAGTGGCACCACTGGGGATGCAGTGCACTGAGTCCAGAGAGGGCACTGTCAGCAATGGGGTTGCAGTGCAGTGAGTCCAGAGAGTGCACTGGCACCACTGGGGATGCAGTGCAGTGAGTCCAGAGACTTCACAGGCACCACTGGGGATGCACTGCAGTGAGTCCAGAGAGTGCACTGGCACCAACTGGAGCTGCACTGCTGTGAGTCCTGAGATTGCACTGGCACCACTGGGATGCACTGCAGTGAGTCCAGAGACTTCACAGTCACCACTGGGGATGCAGTACAGTGAGTCCAGAGAGTGCACTGGCACCACTGGGGATTCAGTTCCTTGAGTCCAGAGAGTGAACTGGCACCACTGGGGATGTAGAGCAGTGAGTCCAGAGAGTGCACTGGCACCAATGGGGATGCACCCCGGCAAGTCCAGAAAGTGCACTGTCACCACTGGGGATGCAGTGCAGTGAGTCCAGAGAGTGTACTGGCACCACTGGGGATGCAGTGCAGTGAGTCCAGAGAGTGCACTGGCACCAGTGGGGATGCAGTGCAGTGAGTCCAGAGAGTGCACTGGTACCACTGGGGATGAAGTGCAGTGAGTCCAGAGAGTGCACTGGCACCACTGGGGATGCACTGCAGTGAGTCCAGAGAGTGCACTGGCACCACTGCGGATGCAATGCAGTGAGTCCAGAGAGTGCACTGGCACCACTGGGGATGCACCCCTGCAAGTCCAGAGAGTGCACTGGCACCACTGGGGATGCAGCGCACTGAGTCCAGAGAGTGCACTGGCACCACTGGGGGTGCAGTGCAGTGAGTCCAGAGAGTGCACTGGCACCACTGGGGATGCACCCCGGTGAGTCCAGAGAGTGCACTGGCACCACTGGGGATGCACTGCAGTGAGTCCAGAGAGTGCACTGGCACCACTGGGGATGCACTGCAGTGAGTCCAGAGAGTGCATTGGCACCACTGGGGATGCACTGCAGTGACTCCAGAGAGTGCACTGGCACCACTGGGGATGTACTGCAGTGACCCCAGATGTTAGCCTAGCAACCACATAATCACCAAGTGATTATATGAAGGTGCTTTATTCAGCGCTGGAAGCCGGGGCAGGTGCCCAAATCTGGCTTCAAGTCCCGTTACTTCCCAGCCGTTATTTATACATACAATATTGTGTCAGGTATACATATTCATTACAGGTTGCAACAACAGCCTCGCTTTTCATTCTAATTAGCTCCCCTCCCCTTTGCACATGCGTGGCGCACTCTGGTGGTCGTCCAGATGAAGTAAGGAGTCTTCCTCTCCGCTAAACTTTTCACCTTTCTTACTCGACGCGTGCTCCCTCCGTTACTTGGTTCTGCTTCAACTCATTTCATCATTTCCAGGCCCTTATCCAAGGTCAGGTTGTACCTGTTCCCTCCCAAGGTTCCCCTTCAATGATTCTTTTGATTGTTCAATGTACTCCCTAAGTATCCAGTATACATAGATTAATTGATAATGTAAGTACATTTGGCAATGCTTAATTATACTGTAGGTCCCATTACCTAAGAGACATTAGTAAAATATCCATTCGATTCTCCCCAACACTAACACAGAGACTGCACTGGCACCACTGGGGATGCACCCCGGCAAGTCCAGAGAGTGCACTGGCACCACTGGGGATGCAGTGCAGTGAGTCCAGAGAGTGCACTGGCACCTCTGGGGATGCACTGCCGTGAGTCCAGAGAGTGCACTGGCACCACTGGGGATGCACTGCCGTGAATCCAGAGAGTGCACTGGCACCACTGGGGATGCAGTGCAGTGAGTCAGAGAGTGCACTGGCACCACTGGGGATGCAGTACAGTGAGTCGAGAGAGTGCACTGGCACCAATGGGGATGCAGTGCAGTGAGTAAAGAGAGTGCACTGGCACCACTGGGGATGCAGTGCAGTGAGCTCAGAGAGTGCACTGGAACCACTGGGGATGCACTGCAGTGAGTCCAGAGAGTGCACTGGCACCACTGGGGATGCAGTGCAGTGAGTCCAGAGAGTGCACTGTCACCACTGGGGACGCAGTGCAGTGAGTCCACAGAGGGCACTGGCACCACTGGGGATGCAGTGCAGTGAGTCCAGAGAGTGCCCCGGCACCACTGGCGATGCAGTGCAGTGAGTCCAGAGAGTGCATTGGCACCACTGGGGATGCACTGCAGTGACTCCAGAGAGTGCACTGGCACCACTGGGGATGCACTGCAGTGAGTCCAGATGTTAGCCTAGCAACCACATAATCACCAAGTGATTATATGAAGGTGCTTTATTCAGCGCTGGAACCCGGGGCAGGTGCCCAAATCTGGCTTCAAGTCCCGTTACTTCCCAGCCGTTATTTATACATACAATATTGCGTCAGGTATACATATTCATTACAGGTTGCAACAGCAGCCTCGCTTTTCATTCTAATTAGCTCCCCTCCCCTTTGCACATGCGTGGCGCACTCTGGTGGTCGTCCAGGTGGTCGTCCAGATGAAGTAAGGAGTCTTCCTCTCCGCTAAACTTTTCACCTTTCTTACTCGATGCATGCTCCCTCCGCTTCTTGGTTCTGCTTCAACTCATTTCATCATTTCCAGGCCCTTATCCAAGGTCAGGTTGTACCTGTTCCCTCCCAAGGTTACCCTTCAATGACTCTTTTGATTGTTCAATGTACTCCCTAAGTATCCAGTATACATAGATTAATTGATAATGTAAGTACATTTGGCAATGCTTAATTATACTGTAGGTCCCATTACGTAAGAGACATTACATCCATTCGATTCTCCCCAACACTAACACAGAGACTGCACTGGCACCACTGGGGATGCAGTGCAGTGAGTCCAGAGAGGGCACTGGCACCACTGGGGATGCAGTGCAGTGAGTCCAGAGAGTGCACTGGCACCACTGGCGATGCACTGCAGTGAGTCCAGAGAGTGCACTGGCACCACCTGGGATGCAGTGCAGTGAGTCCAGAGAGTGCACTGGCACCACTGGTGATGCAGTGCAGTGACTCCAGAGAGTGCACTGGCACCACTGGAGTTGCAGTGCAGTGAGTCCAGAGAGTGCACTGGAACCACTGGGGATGCAGCGCAGTGACTCCTGAGAGTGCACTGGCACCACTGGGGATGCAGTGCAGTGAGTCCAGAGATTTCACTGGCACCACTGGGGATGCAGTGCCGTGAGTCCAGAGAGTGCATTGGCACCACTGGGGATGCAATGCAATGAGTCCAGAGAGTGCACTGGCACCAATGGCAACGCAGAGCAGTGAGTCGAGAGAGTGCACTGGCACCACTGGGGATGCAGTGCAGTGAGTCCAGAGAGTGCAGTGGCACCATTGGGGATGCAGTGCAGTGAGTCCAGAGAGTGCACTGGCACCACTGGTGATGCAGTGCAGTGAGTCCAGAGAGTACACTGGCGCCACTGTGGATGCACTGCAGTGAGTCCAGAGAGTGCACTGGCACCACTGGTGATGCAGTGCAATGAGTCCAGAGAGCCACTGGCACCACTGGGGATGCAGTGCATTTAGTCCAGAGAGTGAACTGGCACCACTGGGGATGCAGTGCACTGAGTCCAGAGAGGGCACTGTCAGCAATGGGGATGCAGTGCAGTGAGTCCAGAGAGTGCACTGGCACCACTGGGGATGCAGTGCAGTGAGACCAGAGAGTGCACTGGCACCACTGGGGATGCAGTGCAGTGAGTGCAGAGAGTGCACTGGCACAAAAGGGAATGCAGTGCAGTGAGTCCAGAGAGTGCACTGGCACCACTGGTGATGCAGTGCAGTGAGTCCAGAGAGTGCACTGGCACCACTGGGGATGCACTGCAGTGAGTCCAGAGAGTGCAGTGGCACCACTGGGGATGCAGTGCAGTGAGTCCAGAGAGTACACTGGCACCACTGGGGATGCAGTGCAGTTAGTCCAGAGAGTGCACTGTCAGCACTGGGGATGCAGTGCAGTGAGTCCAGAGAGTGCACTGGCACCAACTGGAGCTGCACTGCTGTGAGTCCTGAGATTGCACTGGCACCACTGGGGATGCACTGCAGTGAGTCCAGAGACTTCACAGGCACCACTGGGGATGCAGTGCAGTGAGTCCAGAGAGTGCACTGGCACCACTGGGGATGCAGTGCCGTGAGTCCAGAGAGTGCATTGGCACCACTGGGGATGCACTGCAATGAGTCCAGAGAGTGCACTGGCACCAATGGTAACGCAGAGCAGTGAGTCGAGAGAGTGCACTCGCACCACAGGGGATGCAGTGCAGTGAGTCCAGAGAGTGCACTAGCACCACAGGGGATGCACTGCAGTGAGTCCAGAGTGTGCACTGGCACCACTGGGGATGCAGTGCAGTGAGTCCAGAGAGTGCACTGGCACCACTGGGGATGCAGTGCAGTGAGTCCAGAGAGTGCACTGGCACCACTGGGGATGTAGTGCAGTGAGTCCACAGAGGGCACTGGCACCACAGGGGATGCAGTGTAGTGAGTCCAGAGCGTACAGTGGCACCACTGGGGATGCAGTGCAGTGAGTCCAAAGAGTGCACTAGCACCATTGGGGATGCACTGCAGTGAGTCCAGATACTTCACAGGCACCACTGGGGATGCAGTGCAGTGAGTCCAGAGAGTGCCCTGGCACCACTGGGAATGCAGTGAGTCCAGACAGTGCACTGGCACCACTGGGGATGCACTGCAGTGAGTCCAGAGAGTGCACTGGCACCACTGGGGATGCACCCCGGCAAGTCCAGAGAGTGCACTGGCACCACTGGGGATACACTGCAGTGAGTCCAGAGAGTGCACTGGCACCACTGGGGATGCACTGCAGTGAGTGCAGAGAGTGCACTGGCACCACTGGGGATGCAGTGCAGTGAGTCCAGAGAGTGCACTGGCACCACTGGGTATGCAGTGCAGTGAGTCCAGAGAGTGCACTGGCACCACTGGGGATGCAGTGCAGTGAGTCCAGAGAGTGCACTGGCACCACTGGGGATGCAGTACAGTGAGTCCAGAGAGTGCACTGGCACCACTGGGGATGCAGTGCAGTGAGTAAAGAGAGTACAGTGGCACCACTGGGGATGCAGTGCAGTGAGTCCAGAGAGTGCCCTGGCACCACTGGGAATGCAGTGAGTCCAAAGAGTGCACTGGCACCACTGGGGATGCACTGCAGTGAGTCCAGAGAGTGCAGTGGCACCACTGGGGATGCACCCCGGCAAGTCCAGAGAGTGCACTCGCACCACAGGGGATGCACTGCAGTGAGTCCAGAGAGTGCACTGGCACCACTGGGGATGCACTGCAGTGAGTGCAGAGAGTGCACTGGCACCACTGGGGATGCACTGCAGTGAGTCCAGAGAGTGCACTGGCACCACTGGGTATGCAGTGCAGTGAGTCCAGAGAGTGCACTGGCACCACTGGGGATGGAGTGCAGTGAGTCCAGAGAGTGCACTGGCACCACTGGGGATGCACTGCAGTGAGTCCAGAGAGTGCACTGGCACCAGTGGGGATGCAGTGCACTGAGTCCACAGAGTGCAGTGGCACCACTGGGGATGCAGTGCAGTGAGTCCAGAGAGTGCACTGGCACCACGGGGGATGCAGTGCAGTGAGTCCAGAGAGTGCACTGTCACCACTGGGGATGCAGTGCAGTGAGTCCAGAGAGTGCACTGGCACCACTGGGAATGCAGTGCAGTGAGTCCAGAGACTACACTGGCACCACTGGAAATGCACTGCAGTGAGTCCAGAGAGTGCACTGGCACCACTGGGGATGCAGTGCAGTGAGTCCAGAGAGTGCAGTGGCACCATTGGGGATGCAGTGCAGTGAGTCCAGAGAGTGCACTGGCACCACTGGTGATGCAGTGCAATGAGTCCAGAGAGCCACTGGCACCACTGGGGATGCAGTGCATTTAGTCCAGAGAGTGAACTGGCACCACTGGGGATGCAGTGCACTGAGTCCAGAGAGGGCACTGTCATCAATGGGGATGCAGTGCAGTGAGTCCAGAGAGTGCACTGGCACCACTGGGGATGCACTGCAGTGAGACCAGAGACTTCACAGGCACCACTGGGGATGCAGTGCAGTGAGTCCAGAGAGTGCACTGGCACCACTGGGGATGCAGTGCAGTGAGTGCAGAGAGTGCACTGGCACAAAAGGGGATGCACTGCAGTGAGTCCAGAGCGTACACTGGCACCACTGGGGATGCAGTGCAGTGAGTCCAGAGAGTGCACTGGCACCACTGGGGATGCACTGCAGTGAGTCCAGAGAGTGCACTGGCACCACTGGTTTTGTAGTGCACTGAGTCCACAGAGGGCACTGGCACCACTGGGGATGCAGTGTAGTGAGTCCAGAGAGTACAGTGGCACCACTGGGGATGGAGTGCAGTGAGTCCAAAGAGTGCCCTGGCACCATTGGGGATGCACTGCAGTGAGTCCAGAGACTTCACAGGCACCACTGGGGATGCAGTGCAGTGAGTCCAGAGAGTGCCCTGGCACCACTGGGAATGCAGTGAGTCCAGAGAGTGCACTGGCACCACTGGGGATGCAGTGCAGTGAGTCCAGAGAGTGCACTGGCACCACTGGGGTTGCACTGTAGTGAGTGCAGAGAGTGCACTGGCACCACTGGGGATGCAGTGCAGTGAGTCCAGAGAGTGCACTGGCACCACTGGGGATGGACTGCAGTGAGTCCAGAGAGTGCACTGGCACCACTGGGGATGCAGTGCAGTGAGTCCAGAGAGTGCACTGGCACCACTGGGGATGCACTGCAGTGAGTCCAGAGAGTGCACTGGCACCACTGGGGATGCACTGCAGTGAGTCCAGAGAGTGCACTGGCACCATTGTAATGCAGTGCAGTGAGTCCAGAGAGTGCACTGGCACCACTGGGGATGCACTGCAGTGTGTCTGGAGAGTGCACTGGCACCACTGGGATGCAGTGCACTGAGTCCACAGAGTGCACTGGCACCACAGGGGATACACTGCAGTGAGTCCAGAGAGTGCACTGGCACCACTGGGGATGCAGTGCTGTGAGTGCAGAGAGTGCACTGGCACCGCTGCGGTTGCACCCCGGTGTTTTCAGAGAGTGCAGTGGCACCACTGGGGATGCAGTGCAGTGAGTCCAGAGAGTGCACTGTCACCACTGGGGATGCAGTGCAGTGAGTCCAGAGAGTGCACTGGCACCACTGCGGATGCAGTGCAGTGAGTCCAGAGAGTGCACTGGCACCTTGGGGATGCAGTTCAGTGAGTCCAGAGAGTGCACTGGCACCACTGGGGATGCAGTGCAGTGAGTCCACAGAGTGCACTGGCACCACTGGTGATGCAGTGCAGTGAGTCCAGAGAGTGCACTGGCACCACTGGGGATGCAGTGCAGTGAGTCCAGAGAGTGCAGTGGCACCATTGGGGATGCAGTGCAGTGAGTCCAGAGAGTGCACTGGCACCACTGGTGATGCAGTGCAGTGAGTCCAGAGAGTGCACTGGCACCACTGGGGATGCACTGCAGTGAGACCAGAGACTTCACAGGCACCACTGGGGATGCAGTGCAGTGAGTCCAGAGAGTGCACTGGCACCACTGGGGATGCAGTGCAGTGAGTGCAGAGAGTGCACTGGCACAAAAGGGGATGCACTGCAGTGAGTCCAGAGAGTACACTGGCACCACTGGGGATGCACTGCAGTGAGTCCAGAGAGTGCACTGGCACCACTGGGGATGCACTGCAGTGAGTCCAGAGAGTGCACTGGCACCACTGGTTTTGTAGTGCACTGAGTCCACAGAGGGCACTGGCACCACTGGCGATGCAGTGTAGTGAGTCCAGAGAGTACAGTGGCACCACTGGGGATGCAGTGCAGTGAGTCCAAAGAGTGCACTGGCACCATTGGGGATGCACTGCAGTGAGTCCAGAGACTTCACAGGCACCACTGGGGATGCAGTGCAGTGAGTCCAGAGAGTGCCCTGGCACCACTGGGAATGCAGTGAGTCCAGAGAGTGCACTGGCACCACTGGGGATGCACTGCAGTGAGTCCAGTGAGTGCACTGGCACCACTGGGGATGCAGTGCAGTTGAGTCCAGAGAGTGCACTGGCACCACTGGGGATGCAGTGCAGTGAGTCCAGAGAGTGCACTGGCACCACTGGGGTTGCACTGTAGTGAGTGCAGAGAGTGCACTGGCACCACTGGGGATGCAGTGCAGTGAGTCCAGAGAGTGCACTGGCACCACTGGGGATGCAGTACAGTGAGTCCAGAGAGTGCACTGGCACCACTGGGGATGCAGTGCAGTGAGTAAAGAGAGTGCACTGGCACCACTGTGGATGCAGTGCAGTGAGTCCGGAGAGTGCACTGGCACCACTGGGGATGGACTGCAGTGAGTCCAGAGAGTGCACTGGCACCACTGGGGATGCAGTGCAGTGAGTCCAGAGAGTGCACTGGCACCACTGGGGATGCACTGCAGTGAGTCCAGAGAGTGCACTGGCACCACTGGGGATGCACTGCAGTGAGTCCAGAGAGTGCACTGGCACCATTGGGATGCAGTGCAGTGAGTCCAGAGAGTGCACTGGCACCACTGGGGATGCACTGCAGTGACTCCAGAGAGTGCACTGGCACCACAGGGATGCAGTGCACTGAGTCCACAGAGTGCACTGGCACCACAGGGGATACACTGCAGTGAGTCCAGAGAGTGCACTGGCACCACTGGGGATGCAGTGCTGTGAGTGTAGAGAGTGCACTGGCACCGCTGCGGTTGCACCCCGGTGTTTTCAGAGAGTGCAGTGGCACCACTGGGGATGCAGTGCAGTGAGTCCAGAGAGTGCACTGGCACCACGGGGGATGCAGTGCAGTGAGTCCAGAGAGTGCACTGTCACCACTGGGGATGCAGTGCAGTGAGTCCAGAGAGTGCACTGGCACCACTGGGGATGCAGTGCAGTGAGTCCAGAGAGTGCACTGGCACCTTGGGGATGCACTTCAGTGAGTCCAGAGAGTGCACTGGCACAACTGGGGTTGCAGTGCAGTGAGTCCAGAGACTACACTGGCACCACTGGAAATGCACTGCAGTGAGTCCAGAGAGTGCACTGGCACCACTGGGGATGCAGTGCAGTGAGTCCAGAGAGTGCAGTGGCACCATTGGGGATGCAGTGCAGTGAGTCCAGAGAGTGCACTGGCACCACTGGGGATGCAGTGCAGTGAGTTAAGAGAGTACACTGGCGCCACTGTGGATGCACTGCAGTGAGTCCAGAGAGTGCACTGGCACCACTGGTGATGCAGTGTAATGAGTCCAGAGAGCCACTGGCACCACTGGGGATGCAGTGCATTTAGTCCAGAGAGTGAACTGGCACCACTGGGGATGCAGTGCACTGAGTCCAGAGAGGGCACTGTCATCAATGGGGATGCAGTGCAGTGAGTCCAGAGAGTGCACTGGCACCACTGGGGATGCACTGCAGTGAGACCAGAGACTTCACAGGCACCACTGGGGATGCAGTGCAGTGAGTCCAGAGAGTGCACTGGCACCACTGGGGATGCAGTGCAGTGAGTGCAGAGAGTGCACTGGCACAAAAGGGGATGCACTGCAGTGAGTCCAGAGAGTACACTGGCACCACTGGGGATGCACTGCAGTGAGTCCAGAGAGTGCACTGGCACCACTGGGGATGCACTGCAGTGAGTCCAGAGAGTGCACTGGCACCACTGGTTTTGTAGTGCACTGAGTCCACAGAGGGCACTGGCACCACTGGGGATGCAGTGTAGTGAGTCCAGAGAGTACAGTGGCACCACTGGGGATGCAGTGCAGTGAGTCCGAAGAGTGCACTGGCACCATTGGGGATGCACTGCAGTGAGTCCAGAGACTTCACAGGCACCACTGAGGATGCAGTGCAGTGAGTCCAGAGAGTGCCCTGGCACCACTGGGAATGCAGTGAGTCCAGAGAGTGCACTGGCACCACTGGGGATGCAGTGCAGTGAGTCCAGAGAGTGCACTGGCACCACTGGGGATGCAGTGCAGTTGAGTCCAGAGAGTGCACTGGCACTACTGGGGATGCAGTGCAGTGAGTCCAGAGAGTGCACTGGCACCACTGGGGATGCAGTACAGTGAGTCCAGAGAGTGCACTGGCACCACTGGGGATGCAGTGCAGTGAGTAAAGAGAGTGCACTGGCACCACTGTGGATGCAGTGCAGTGAGTCCAGAGAGTGCACTGGCACCACTGGGGATGGACTGCAGTGAGTCCAGAGAGTGCACTGGCACCACTGGGGATGCAGTGCAGTGAGTCCAGAGAGTGCACTGGCACCACTGGGGATGCACTGCAGTGAGTCCAGAGAGTGCACTGGCACCACTGGGGATGCAGTGCAGTGAGTCCAGAGAGTGCACTGGCACCACTGGGGATGCCCTGCAGTGAGTCCAGAGAGTGCACTGGCACCACTGGGGATGCAGTGCACTGAGTCCACAGAGTGCACTGGCACCACAGGGGATACACTGAAGTGATTCCAGAGAGTGCACTGGCACCACTGGGGATGCAGTGCCGTGAGTGCAGAGAGTGCACTGGCACCGCTGCGGTTGCACCCCGGTGTTTTCAGAGAGTGCAGTGGCACCACTGGGGATGCAGTGCAGTGAGTCCAGAGAGTGCACTGGCACCACGGGGGATGCAGTGCAGTGAGTCCAGAGAGTGCACTGTCACCACTGGGGATGCAGTGCAGTGAGTCCAGAGAGTGCACTGGCACCACTGGGGATGCAGTGCAGTGAGTCCAGAGACTACACTGGCACCACTGGAAATGCACTGCAGTGAGTCCAGAGAGTGCACTGGCACCACTGGGGATGCAGTGCAGTGAGTCCAGAGAGTGCAGTGGCACCATTGGGGATGCAGTGCAGTGAGTCCAGAGAGTGCACTAGCACCACTGGTGATGCAGTGCAGTGAGTTAAGAGAGTACACTGGCGCCACTGTGGATGCACTGCAGTGAGTCCAGAGAGTGCACTGGCACCACTGGTGATGCAGTGCAATGAGTCCAGAGAGCCACTGGCACCACTGGGGATGCAGTGCATTTAGTCCAGAGAGTGAACTGGCACCACTGGGGATGCAGTGCACTGAGTCCAGAGAGGGCACTGTCATCAATGGGGATGCAGTGCAGTGAGTCCAGAGAGTGCACTGGCACCACTGGGGATGCACTGCAGTGAGACCAGAGACTTCACAGGCACCACTGGGGATGCAGTGCAGTGAGTCCAGAGAGTGCACTGGCACCACTGGGGATGCAGTGCAGTGAGTCCAGAGAGTGCACTGGCACAAAAGGGGATGCACTGCAGTGAGTCCAGAGAGTACACTGTCACCACTGGGGATGCAGTGCAGTGAGTCCAGAGAGTGCACTGGCACCACTGGGGATGCACTGCAGTGAGTCCAGAGAGTGCACTGGCACCACTGGTTTTGTAGTGCACTGAGTCCACAGAGGGCACTGGCACCACTGGGGATGCAGTGTAGTGAGTCCAGAGAGTACAGTGGCACCACTGGGGATGCAGTGCAGTGAGTCCAAAGAGTGCCCTGGCACCATTGGGGATGCACTGCAGTGAGTCCAGAGACTTCACAGGCACCACTGGGGATGCAGTGCAGTGAGTCCAGAGAGTGCCCTGGCACCACAGGGAATGCAGTGAGTCCAGACAGTGCACTGGCACCACTGGGGATGCACTGCAGTGAGTCCAGAGAGTGCACTGGCACCACTGGGGTTGCACTGTAGTGAGTGCAGAGAGTGCACTGGCACCACTGGGGATGCAGTGCAGTGAGTCCAGAGAGTGCACTGGCACCACTGGGGATGGACTGCAGTGAGTCCAGAGAGTGCACTGGCACCACTGGGGATGCAGTGCAGTGAGTCCAGAGAGTGCACTGGCACCACTGGGGATGCACTGCAGTGAGTCCAGAGAGTGCCCTGGCACCACTGGGGATGCACTGCAGTGAGTCCAGAGAGTGCACTGGCACCATTGTAATGCAGTGCAGTGAGTCCAGAGAGTGCACTGGCACCACTGGGGATGCACTGCAGTGTGTCTGGAGAGTGCACTGGCACCACTGGGATGCAGTGCACTGAGTCCACAGAGTGCACTGGCACCACAGGGGATACACTGCAGTGAGTCCAGAGAGTGCACTGGCACCACTGGGGATGCAGTGTTTTGAGTGCAGAGAGTGCACTGGCACCGCTGCGGTTGCACCCCGGTGTTTTCAGAGAGTGCAGTGGCACCACTGGGGATGCAGTGCAGTGAGTCCAGAGAGTGCACTGTCACCACTGGGGATGCAGTGCAGTGAGTCCAGAGAGTGCACTGGCACCACTGCGGATGCACTGCAGTGAGTCCAGAGAGTGCACTGGCACCTTGGGGATGCAGTTCAGTGAGTCCAGAGAGTGCACTGGCACCACTGGGGATGCAGTGCAGTGAGTCCACAGAGTGCACTGGCACCACTGGTGATGCAGTGCAGTGAGTCCAGAGAGTGCACTGGCACCACTGGGGATGCAGTGCAGTGAGTCCAGAGAGTGCAGTGGCACCATTGGGGATGCAGTGCAGTGAGTCCAGAGAGTGCACTGGCACCACTGGTGATGCAGTGCAGTGAGTCCAGAGAGTGCACTGGCACCACTGGGGATGCACTGCAGTGAGACCAGAGACTTCACAGGCACCACTGGGGATGCAGTGCAGTGAGTCCAGAGAGTGCACTGGCACCACTGGGGATGCAGTGCAGTGAGTGCAGAGAGTGCACTGGCACAAAAGGGGATGCACTGCAGTGAGTCCAGAGAGTGCACTGGCACCACTGGGGATGCAGTGCAGTTGAGTCCAGAGAATGCACTGGCACTACTGGGGATGCAGTGCAGTGAGTCCAGAGAGTGCACTGGCACCACTGGGGATGCAGTACAGTGAGTCCAGAGAGTGCACTGGCACCACTGGGGATGCAGTGCAGTGAGTAAAGAGAGTGCACTGGCACCACTGTGGATGCAGTGCAGTGAGTCCAGAGAGTGCACTGGCACCACTGGGGATGGACTGCAGTGAGTCCAGAGAGTGCACTGGCACCACTGGGGATGCAGTGCAGTGAGTCCAGAGAGTGCACTGGCACCACTGGGGATGCACTGCAGTGAGTCCAGAGAGTGCACTGGCACCACTGGGGATGCAGTGCAGTGAGTCCAGAGAGTGCACTGGCACCACTGGGGATGCCCTGCAGTGAGTCCAGAGAGTGCACTGGCACCACTGGGGATGCAGTGCACTGAGTCCACAGAGTGCACTGGCACCACAGGGGATACACTGAAGTGATTCCAGAGAGTGCACTGGCACCACTGGGGATGCAGTGCCGTGAGTGCAGAGAGTGCACTGGCACCGCTGCGGTTGCACCCCGGTGTTTTCAGAGAGTGCAGTGGCACCACTGGGGATGCAGTGCAGTGAGTCCAGAGAGTGCACTGGCACCACGGGGGATGCAGTGCAGTGAGTCCAGAGAGTGCACTGTCACCACTGGGGATGCAGTGCAGTGAGTCCAGAGAGTGCACTGGCACCACTGGGGATGCAGTGCAGTGAGTCCAGAGACTACACTGGCACCACTGGAAATGCACTGCAGTGAGTCCAGAGAGTGCACTGGCACCACTGGGGATGCAGTGCAGTGAGTCCAGAGAGTGCAGTGGCACCATTGGGGATGCAGTGCAGTGAGTCCAGAGAGTGCACTAGCACCACTGGTGATGCAGTGCAGTGAGTTAAGAGAGTACACTGGCGCCACTGTGGATGCACTGCAGTGAGTCCAGAGAGTGCACTGGCACCACTGGTGATGCAGTGCAATAAGTCCAGAGAGCCACTGGCACCACTGGGGATGCAGTGCATTTAGTCCAGAGAGTGAACTGGCACCACTGGGGATGCAGTGCACTGAGTCCAGAGAGGGCACTGTCATCAATGGGGATGCAGTGCAGTGAGTCCAGAGAGTGCACTGGCACCACTGGGGATGCACTGCAGTGAGACCAGAGACTTCACAGGCACCACTGGGGATGCAGTGCAGTGAGTCCAGAGAGTGCACTGGCACCACTGGGGATGCAGTGCAGTGAGTCCAGAGAGTGCACTGGCACAAAAGGGGATGCACTGCAGTGAGTCCAGAGAGTACACTGTCACCACTGGGGATGCAGTGCAGTGAGTCCAGAGAGTGCACTGGCACCACTGGGGATGCACTGCAGTGAGTCCAGAGAGTGCACTGGCACCACTGGTTTTGTAGTGCACTGAGTCCACAGAGGGCACTGGCACCACTGGGGATGCACTGCAGTGAGTCCAGAGAGTGCACTGGCACCACTGGGGATGCACTGCAGTGAGTCCAGTGAGTGCACTGGCACCACTGGGGATGCAGTGCAGTTGAGTCCAGAGAGTGCACTGGCACCACTGGGGATGCAGTACAGTGAGTCCAGAGAGTGCACTGGCACCACTGGGGATGCAGTGCAGTGAGTAAAGAGAGTGCACTGGCACCACTGGGGATGCAGTGCAGTGAGTCCAGAGAGTGCACTGGCACCACTGGGGATGGACTGCAGTGAGTCCAGAGAGTGCACTGGCACCACTGGGGATGCAGTGCAGTGACTCCAGAGAGTGCACTGGCACCACTGGGGATGCACTGCAGTGAGTCCAGAGAGTGCACTGGCACCATTGGGATGCAGTGCAGTGAGTCCAGAGAGTGCACTGGCACCACTGGGGATGCACTGCAGTGTGTCTGGAGAGTGCACTGGCACCACAGGGATGCAGTGCACTGAGTCCACAGAGTGCACTGGCACCACAGGGGATACACTGCAGTGAGTCCAGAGAGTGCACTGGCACCACTGGGGATGCTGTGCTGTGAGTGCAGAGAGTGCACTGGCACCGCTGCGGTTGCACCCCGGTGTTTTCAGAGAGTGCAGTGGCACCACTGGGGATGCAGTGCAGTGAGTCCAGAGAGTGCACTGTCACCACTGGGGATGCAGTGCAGTGAGTCCAGAGAGTGCACTGGCACCACTGCGGATGCACTGCAGTGAGTCCAGAGAGTGCTCTGGCACCTTGGGGATGCAGTTCAGTGAGTCCAGAGAGTGCACTGGCACCACTGGGGATGCAGTGCAGTGAGTCCACAGAGTGCACTGGCACCACTGGTGATGCAGTGCAGTGAGTCCAGAGAGTGCACTGGCACCACTGGGGATGCAGTGCAGTGAGTCCAGAGAGTGCAGTGGCACCATTGGGGATGCAGTGCAGTGAGTCCAGAGAGTGCACTGGCACCACTGGTGATGCAGTGCAGTGAGTTAAGAGAGTACACTGGCGCCACATGGATGCACTGCAGTGAGTCCAGAGAGTGCACTGGCACCACTGGTGATGCAGTGCAATGAGTCCAGAGAGCCACTGGCACCACTGGGGATGCAGTGCATTTAGTCCAGAGAGTGCACTGGCACCACTGGGGATGCAGTGCAGTGAGTCCAGAGAGTGCACTGGCACCACTGGGGATGCACTGCAGTGAGTCCAGAGAGTGCACTGGCACCACTCGGGATGCACTGCAGTGAGTCCAGAGAGTGCACTGGCACCATTGGGATGCAGTGCAGTGAGTCCAGAGAGTGCACTGGCACCACTGGGGATGCACTGCAGTGACTCCAGAGAGTGCACTGGCACCACAGGGATGCAGTGCACTGAGTCCACAGAGTGCACTGGCACCACAGGGGATACACTGCAGTGAGTCCAGAGAGTGCACTGGCACCACTGGGGATGCAGTGCTGTGAGTGTAGAGAGTGCACTGGCACCGCTGCGGTTGCACCCCGGTGTTTTCAGAGAGTGCAGTGGCACCACTGGGGATGCAGTGCAGTGAGTCCAGAGAGTGCACTGGCACCACGGGGGATGCAGTGCAGTGAGTCCAGAGAGTGCACTGTCACCACTGGGGATGCAGTGCAGTGAGTCCAGAGAGTGCACTGGCACCACTGGGGATGCAGTGCAGTGAGTCCAGAGAGTGCACTGGCACCACTGGGGATGCAGTGCAGTGAGTCCAGAGAGTGCACTGGCACCTTGGGGATGCACTTCAGTGAGTCCAGAGAGTGCACTGGCACAACTGGGGTTGCAGTGCAGTGAGTCCAGAGACTACACTGGCACCACTGGAAATGCACTGCAGTGAGTCCAGAGAGTGCAGTGGCACCATTGGGGATGCAGTGCAGTGAGTCCAGAGAGTGCACTGGCACCACTGGTGATGCAGTGCAGTGAGTTAAGAGAGTACACTGGCGCCACTGTGGATGCACTGCAGTGAGTCCAGAGAGTGCACTGGCACCACTGGTGATGCAGTGCAATGAGTCCAGAGAGCCACTGGCACCACTGGGGATGCAGTGCATTTAGTCCAGAGAGTGAACTGGCACCACTGGGGATGCAGTGCACTGAGTCCAGAGAGGGCACTGTCATCAATGGGGATGCAGTGCAGTGAGTCCAGAGAGTGCACTGGCACCACTGGGGATGCACTGCAGTGAGACCAGAGACTTCACAGGCACCACTGGGGATGCAGTGCAGTGAGTCCAGAGAGTGCACTGGCACCACTGGGGATGCAGTGCAGTGAGTGCAGAGAGTGCACTGGCACAAAAGGGGATGCACTGCAGTGAGTCCAGAGAGTACACTGGCACCACTGGGGATGCACTGCAGTGAGTCCAGAGAGTGCACTGGCACCACTGGGGATGCACTGCAGTGAGTCCAGAGAGTGCACTGGCACCACTGGTTTTGTAGTGCACTGAGTCCACAGAGGGCACTGGCACCACTGGGGATGCAGTGTAGTGAGTCCAGAGAGTACAGTGGCACCACTGGGGATGCAGTGCAGTGAGTCCAAAGAGTGCACTGGCACCATTGGGGATGCACTGCAGTGAGTCCAGAGACTTCACAGGCACCACTGAGGATGCAGTGCAGTGAGTCCAGAGAGTGCCCTGGCACCACTGGGAATGCAGTGAGTCCAGAGAGTGCACTGGCACCACTGGGGATGCACTGCAGTGAGTCCAGAGAGTGCACTGGCACCACTGGGGATGCAGTGCAGTTGAGTCCAGAGAGTGCACTGGCACCACTGGGGATGCAGTGCAGTGAGTCCAGAGAGTGCACTGGCACCACTGGGGTTGCACTGTAGTGAGTGCAGAGAGTGCACTGGCACTACTGGGGATGCAGTGCAGTGAGTCCAGAGAGTGCACTGGCACCACTGGGGATGCAGTACAGTGAGTCCAGAGAGTGCACTGGCACCACTGGGGATGCAGTGCAGTGAGTAAAGAGAGTGCACTGGCACCACTGTGGATGCAGTGCAGTGAGTCCAGAGAGTGCACTGGCACCACTGGGGATGGACTGCAGTGAGTCCAGAGAGTGCACTGGCACCACTGGGGATGCAGTGCAGTGAGTCCAGAGAGTGCACTGGCACCACTGGGGATGCACTGCAGTGAGTCCAGAGAGTGCACTGGCACCACTGGGGATGCAGTGCAGTGAGTCCAGAGAGTGCACTGGCACCACTGGGGATGCCCTGCAGTGAGTCCAGAGAGTGCACTGGCACCACTGGGGATGCAGTGCACTGAGTCCACAGAGTGCACTGGCACCACAGGGGATACACTGAAGTGATTCCAGAGAGTGCACTGGCACCACTGGGGATGCAGTGCCGTGAGTGCAGAGAGTGCACTGGCACCGCTGCGGTTGCACCCCGGTGTTTTCAGAGAGTGCAGTGGCACCACTGGGGATGCAGTGCAGTGAGTCCAGAGAGTGCACTGGCACCACTGGGGATGCAGTGCAGTGAGTCCAGAGAGTGCACTGTCACCACTGGAGATGCAGTGCAGTGAGTCCAGAGAGTGCACTGGCACCACTGGGGATGCAGTGCAGTGAGTCCAGAGACTACACTGGCACCACTGGAAATGCACTGCAGTGAGTCCAGAGAGTGCACTGGCACCACTGGGGATGCAGTGCAGTGAGTCCAGAGAGTGCAGTGGCACCATTGGGGATGCAGTGCAGTGAGTCCAGAGAGTGCACTGGCACCACTGGTGATGCAGTGCAGTGAGTTAAGAGAGTACACTGGCGCCACTGTGGATGCACTGCAGTGAGTCCAGAGAGTGCACTGGCACCACTGGTGATGCAGTGCAATGAGTCCAGAGAGCCACTGGCACCACTGGGGATGCAGTGCATTTAGTCCAGAGAGTGAACTGGCACCACTGGGGATGCAGTGCACTGAGTCCAGAGAGGGCACTGTCATCAATGGGGATGCAGTGCAGTGAGTCCAGAGAGTGCACTGGCACCACTGGGGATGCACTGCAGTGAGACCAGAGACTTCACAGGCACCACTGGGGATGCAGTGCAGTGAGTCCAGAGAGTGCACTGGCACCACTGGGGATGCAGTGCAGTGAGTGCAGAGAGTGCACTGGCACAAAAGGGGATGCACTGCAGTGAGTCCAGAGAGTACACTGTCACCACTGGGGATGCAGTGCAGTGAGTCCAGAGAGTGCACTGGCACCACTGGGGATGCACTGCAGTGAGTCCAGAGAGTGCACTGGCACCACTGGTTTTGTAGTGCACTGAGTCCACAGAGGGCACTGGCACCACTGGGGATGCAGTGTAGTGAGTCCAGAGAGTACAGTGGCACCACTGGGGATGCAGTGCAGTGAGTCCAAAGAGTGCCCTGGCACCATTGGGGATGCACTGCAGTGAGTCCAGAGACTTCACAGGCACCACTGGGGATGCAGTGCAGTGAGTCCAGAGAGTGCCCTGGCACCACTGGGAATGCAGTGAGTCCAGACAGTGCACTGGCACCACTGGGGATGCACTGCAGTGAGTCCAGAGAGTGCACTGGCACCACTGGGGTTGCACTGTAGTGAGTGCAGAGAGTGCACTGGCACCACTGGGGATGCAGTGCAGTGAGTCCAGAGAGTGCACTGGCACCACTGGGGATGGACTGCAGTGAGTCCAGAGAGTGCACTGGCACCACTGGGGATGCAGTGCAGTGAGTCCAGAGAGTGCACTGGCACCACTGGGATGCAGTGCACTGAGTCCACAGAGTGCACTGGCACCACTGGGGATGCAGTTCAGTGAGTCCAGAGAGTGCACTGGCACCACTGGGGATGCAGTGCTGTGAGTGCAGAGAGTGCACTGGCACCGCTGCGGTTGCACCCCGGTGTTTTCAGAGAGTGCAGTGGCACCACTGGGGATGCAGTGCAGTGAGTCCAGAGAGTGCACTAGCACCACTGGGGATGCACTGCAGTGAGTCCAGAGAGTGCACTGGCACCACTGCGGATGCACTGCAGTGAGTCCAGAGAGTGCACTGGCACCTTGGGGATGCAGTTCAGTGAGTCCAGAGAGTGCACTGGCACCACTGGGGATGCAGTGCAGTGAGTCCACAGAGTGCACTGGCACCACTGGTGATGCAGTGCAGTGAGTCCAGAGAGTGCACTGGCACCACTGGGGATGCAGTGCAGTGAGTCCAGAGAGTGCAGTGGCACCATTGGGGATGCAGTGCAGTGAGTCCAGAGAGTGCACTGGCACCACTGGTGATGCAGTGCAGTGAGTCCAGAGAGTGCACTGGCACCACTGGGGATGCACTGCAGTGAGACCAGAGACTTCACAGGCACCACTGGGGATGCAGTGCAGTGAGTCCAGAGAGTGCACTGGCACCACTGGGGATGCAGTGCAGTGAGTGCAGAGAGTGCACTGGCACAAAAGGGGATGCACTGCAGTGAGTCCAGAGAGTACACTGGCACCACTGGGGATGCACTGCAGTGAGTCCAGAGAGTGCACTGGCACCACTGGGGATGCACTGCAGTGAGTCCAGAGAGTGCACTGGCACCACTGGTTTTGTAGTGCACTGAGTCCACAGAGGGCACTGGCACCACTGGGGATGCAGTGTAGTGAGTCCAGAGAGTACAGTGGCACCACTGGGGATGCAGTGCAGTGAGTCCAAAGAGTGCACTGGCACCATTGGGGATGCACTGCAGTGAGTCCAGAGACTTCACAGGCACCACTGGGGATGCAGTGCAGTGAGTCCAGAGAGTGCCCTGGCGCCACTGGGAATGCAGTGAGTCCAGAGAGTGCACTGGCACCACTGGGGATGCACTGCAGTGAGTCCAGAGAGTGCACTGGCACCACTGGGGATGCAGTGCAGTTGAGTCCAGAGAGTGCACTGGCACCACTGGGGATGCAGTGCAGTGAGTCCAGAGAGTGCACTGGCACCACTGGGGTTGCACTGTAGTGAGTGCAGAGAGTGCACTGGAACCACTGGGGATGCAGTGCAGTGAGTCCAGAGAGTGCACTGGCACCACTGGGGATGCAGTACAGTGAGTCCAGAGAGTGCACTGGCACCACTGGGGATGCAGTGCAGTGAGTAAAGAGAGTGCACTGGCACCACTGTGGATGCAGTGCAGTGAGTCCAGAGAGTGCACTGGCACCACTGGGGATGGACTGCAGTGAGTCCAGAGAGTGCACTGGCACCACTGGGGATGCAGTGCAGTGACTCCAGAGAGTGCACTGGCACCACTGGGGATGCACTGCAGTGAGTCCAGAGAGTGCACTGGCACCACTGGGGATGCACTGCAGTGAGTCCAGAGAGTGCACTGGCACCATTGGGATGCAGTGCAGTGAGTCCAGAGAGTGCACTGGCACCACTGGGGATGCACTGCAGTGTGTCTGGAGAGTGCACTGGCACCACAGGGATGCAGTGCACTGAGTCCACAGAGTGCACTGGCACCACAGGGGATACACTGCAGTGAGTCCAGAGAGTGCACTGGCACCACTGGGGATGCACTGCAGTGAGTGCAGAGAGTGCACTGGCACCGCTGCGGTTGCACCCCGGTGTTTTCAGAGAGTGCAGTGGCACCACTGGGGATGCAGTGCAGTGAGTCCAGAGAGTGCACTGTCACCACTGGGGATGCAGTGCAGTGAGTCCAGAGAGTGCACTGGCACCACTGCGGATGCACTGCAGTGAGTCCAGAGAGTGCTCTGGCACCACTGGGGATGCAGTGCAGTGAGTCCAGAGAGTGCAGTGGCACCATTGGGGATGCAGTGCAGTGAGTCCAGAGAGTGCACTGGCACCACTGGTGATGCAGTGCAGTGAGTTAAGAGAGTACACTGGCGCCACATGGATGCACTGCAGTGAGTCCAGAGAGTGCACTGGCACCACTGGTGATGCAGTGCAATGAGTCCAGAGAGCCACTGGCACCACTGGGGATGCAGTGCATTTAGTCCAGAGAGTGAACTGGCACCACTGGGGATGCAGTGCATGGAGTCCAGAGAGGGCACAGTCAGCAATGGGGATGCAGTGCAGTGAGTCCAGAGAGTGCACTGGCACCACTGGGGATGCAGTGCAGTGAGACCAGAGACTTCACAGGCACCACTGGGTATGCAGTGCAGTGAGTACAGAGAGTGCACTGGCACCACTGGGGATGCAGTGCAGTGAGTGCAGAGAGTGCACTGGCACAAAAGGGAATGCAGTGCATTGAGTCCAGAGAGTGCACTGGCACCACTGTGGATGCAGTGCAGTGAGTCCAGAGAGTGCACTGGCACCACTGGGGATGCAGTGCAGTGAGTCCAGAGAGTGCACTGGCACCACTGGGGATGCAGTTCAGTGAGTCCAGAGAGTGCACTTGCACCACTGGGGATGCAGTGCAGTGAGTCCACAGAGTGCACTGGCACCACTGGGGATGCAGTGCAGTGAGTCCAGAGAGTGCACTGGCACCACTGGGGATGCAGTGCAGTGAGTCCAGAGAGTGCAGTGGCACCATTGGGGATGCAGTGCAGTGAGTCCAGAGAGTGCACTGGCACCACTGGTGATGCAGTGCAGTGAGTTAAGAGAGTACACTGGCGCCACATGGATGCACTGCAGTGAGTCCAGAGAGTGCACTGGCACCACTGGTGATGCAGTGCAATGAGTCCAGAGAGCCACTGGCACCACTGGGGATGCAGTGCATTTAGTCCAGAGAGTGAACTGGCACCACTGGGGATGCAGTGCATGGAGTCCAGAGAGGGCACAGTCAGCAATGGGGATGCAGTGCAGTGAGTCCAGAGAGTGCACTGGCACCACTGGGGATGCAGTGCAGTGAGACCAGAGACTTCACAGGCACCACTGGGGATGCAGTGCAGTGAGTACAGAGAGTGCACTGGCACCACTGGGGATGCAGTGCAGTGAGTGCAGAGAGTGCACTGGCACAAAAGGGAATGCAGTGCATTGAGTCCAGAGAGTGCAGTGGCAGCACTGGGGATGCAGTGCAGTGAGTCCAGAGAGTACACTGGTACCACTGGTGATGCAGTGCAGTGAGTCCAGAGAGTGCACTGGCACCAACTGGAGCTGCACTGCTGTGAGTCCTGAGATTGCACTGGCACCACTGGGGATGCACTGCAGTGAGTCCAGAGACTTCACAGGCACCACTGGGGATGCAGTGCAGTGAGTGCAGAGAGTGCACTGGCACAAAAGGGAATGCAGTGCCGTGAGTCCAGAGAGTGCACTGGCACCACTGGGGATGCAGTGCAGTGAGTCCAGAGAGTGCACTGGCACCACTGGGGATGCACTGCAGTGAGTCCAGAGAGTGCAGTGGCACCACTGGGGATGCAGTGCAGTGAGTCCAGAGAGTACACTGGCACCACTGGGGATGCAGTGCAGTGAGTCCAGAGAGTGCACTGTCAGCACTGGGGATGCAGTGCAGTGAGTCCAGAGAGTGCACTGGCACCAAATGGAGCTGCACTGCTGTGAGTCCTGAGATTGCACTGGCACCACTGGGGATGCACTGCAGTGAGTCCAGAGACTTCACAGGCACCACTGGGGATGCAGTGCAGTGAGTCCAGAGAGTGCACTGGCACCACTGGGGATGCAGTGCCGTGAGTCCAGAGAGTGCATTGGCACCACTGGGGATGCACTGCAATGAGTCCAGAGAGTGCACTGGCACCAATGGTAACGCAGAGCAGTGAGTCGAGAGAGTGCACTCGCACCACAGGGGATGCAGTGCAGTGAGTCCAGAGAGTGCACTAGCACCACTGGGGATGCACTGCAGTGAGTCCAGAGTGTGCACTGGCACCACTGGGGATGCAGTGCAGTGAGTCCAGAGAGTGCACTGGCACCACTGGGGATGCAGTGCAGTGAGTCCAGAGAGTGCACTGGCAGCACTGGGGATGTAGTGCAGTGAGTCCACAGAGGGCACTGGCACCACAGGGGATGCAGTGTAGTGAGTCCAGAGAGTACAGTGGCACCACTGGGGATGCAGTGCAGTGAGTCCAAAGAGTGCACTAGCACCATTGGGGATGCACTGCAGTGAGTCCAGATACTTCACAGGCACCACTGGGGATGCAGTGCAGTGAGTCCAGAGAGTGCCCTGGCACCACTGGGAATGCAGTGAGTCCAGACAGTGCACTGGCACCACTGGGGATGCACTGCAGTGAGTCCAGAGAGTGCACTGGCACCACTGGGGATGCACCCCGGCAAGTCCAGAGAGTGCACTGGCACCACTGGGGATACACTGCAGTGAGTCCAGAGAGTGCACTGGCACCACTGGGGATGCACTGCAGTGAGTGCAGAGAGTGCACTGGCACCACTGGGGATGCACTGCAGTGAGTCCAGAGAGTGCACTGGCACCACTGGGTATGCAGTGCAGTGAGTCCAGAGAGTGCACTGGCACCACTGGGGATGCAGTGCAGTGAGTCCAGAGAGTGCACTGGCACCACTGGGGATGCAGTACAGTGAGTCCAGAGAGTGCACTGGCACCACTGGGGATGCAGTGCAGTGAGTAAAGAGAGTACAGTGGCACCACTGGGGATGCAGTGCAGTGAGTCCAGAGAGTGCCCTGGCACCACTGGGAATGCAGTGAGTCCAGAGAGTGCACTGGCACCACTGGTGATGCAGTGCAGTGAGTCCAGAGAGTGCACTGGCACCACTGGGGATGCACCCCGGCAAGTCCAGAGAGTGCACTCGCACCACAGGGGATGCAGTGCAGTGAGTCCAGAGAGTGCACTGGCACCACTGGGGATGCACTGCAGTGAGTGCAGAGAGTGCACTGGCACCACTGGGGATGCACTGCAGTGAGTCCAGAGAGTGCACTGGCACCACTGGGTATGCAGTGCAGTGAGTCCAGAGAGTGCACTGGCACCACTGGGGATGCAGTGCAGTGAGTCCAGAGAGTGCACTGGCACCACTGGGGATGCACTGCAGTGAGTCCAGAGAGTGCACTGGCACCACTGGGGATGCCCTGCAGTGAGTCCAGAGAGTGCACTGGCACCACTGGGGATGCAATGCAGTGAGTCCAGAGAGTGCACTGGCACCACTGGGATGCAGTGCAGTGAGTCCAGAGAGTGCACTGGCACCACTGGGGATGCAGTGCCGTGAGTGCAGAGAGTGCACTGGCACCGCTGCGGTTGCACCCCGGTGTTTTCAGAGAGTGCAGTGGCACCACTGGGGATGCAGTGCAGTGAGTCCAGAGAGTGCACTGGCACCACGGGGGATGCAGTGCAGTGACTCCAGAGAGTGCACTGTCACCACTGGGGATGCAGTGCAGTGAGTCCAGAGAGTGCACTGGCACCTTGGGAATGCAGTTCAGTGAGTCCAGAGAGTGCACTGGCACCACTGGGGATGCAGTGCAGTGAGTCCAGAGAGTGCAGTGGCACCATTGGGGATGCAGTGCAGTGAGTCCAGAGAGTGCACTGGCACCACTGGTGATGCAGTGCAGTGAGTTAAGAGAGTACACTGGCGCCACTGTGGATGCACTGCAGTGAGTCCAGAGAGTGCACTGGCACCACTGGTGATGCAGTGCAATGAGTCCAGAGAGCCACTGGCACCACTGGGGATGCAGTGCATTTAGTCCAGAGAGTGAACTGGCACCACTGGGGATGCAGTGCACTGAGTCCAGAGAGGGCACTGTCATCAATGGGGATGCAGTGCAGTGAGTCCAGAGAGTGCACTGGCACCACTGGGGATGCACTGCAGTGAGACCAGAGACTTCACAGGCACCACTGGGGATGCAGTGCAGTGAGTCCAGAGAGTGCACTGGCACCACTGGGGATGCAGTGCAGTGAGTGCAGAGAGTGCACTGGAACAAAAGGGGATGCACTGCAGTGAGTCCAGATAGTACACTGGCACCACTGGAGATGCACTGCAGTGAGTCCAGAGAGTGCACTGGCACCACTGGGGATGCACTGCAGTGAGTCCAGAGAGTGCACTGGCACCACTGGTTTTGTAGTGCACTGAGTCCACAGAGGGCACTGGCACCACTGGGGATGCAGTGTAGTGAGTCCAGAGAGTACAGTGGCACCACTGGGGATGCAGTGCAGTGAGTCCAAAGAGTGCACTGGCACCATTGGGGATGCACTGCAGTGAGTCCAGAGACTTCACAGGCACCACTGAGGATGCAGTGCAGTGAGTCCAGAGAGTGCCCTGGCACCACTGGGAATGCAGTGAGTCCAGAGAGTGCACTGGCACCACTGGGGATGCACTGCAGTGAGTCCAGAGAGTGCACTGGCACCACTGGGGATGCAGTGCAGTTGAGTCCAGAGAGTGCACTGGCACCACTGGGGATGCAGTGCAGTGAGTCCAGAGAGTGCACTGGCACCACTGGGGTTGCACTGTAGTGAGTGCAGAGAGTGCACTGGCACTACTGGGGATGCAGTGCAGTGAGTCCAGAGAGTGCACTGGCACCACTGGGGATGCAGTACAGTGAGTCCAGAGAGTGCACTGGCACCACTGGGGATGCAGTGCAGTGAGTAAAGAGAGTGCACTGGCACCACTGTGGATGCAGTGCAGTGAGTCCAGAGAGTGCACTGGCACCACTGGGGATGGACTGCAGTGAGTCCAGAGAGTGCACTGGCACCACTGGGGATGCAGTGCAGTGAGTCCAGAGAGTGCACTGGCACCACTGGGGATGCACTGCAGTGAGTCCAGAGAGTGCACTGGCACCATTGGGATGCAGTGCAGTGAGTCCAGAGAGTGCACTGGCACCACTGGGGATGCACTGCAGTGAGTCCAGAGAGTGCACTGGCACCACTGGGATGCAGTGCACTGAGTCCACAGAGTGCACTGGCACCACAGGGGATACACTGCAGTGAGTCCAGAGAGTGCACTGGCACCACTGGGGATGCAGTGCTGTGAGTGCAGAGAGTGCACTGGCACCGCTGCGGTTGCACCCCGGTGTTTTCAGAGAGTGCAGTGGCACCACTGGGGATGCAGTGCAGTGAGTCCAGAGAGTGCACTGTCACCACTGGGGATGCAGTGCAGTGAGTCCAGAGAGTGCACTGGCACCACTGGGGATGCACTGCAGTGAGTCCAGAGAGTGCACTGGCACCTTGGGGATGCAGTTCAGTGAGTCCAGAGAGTGCACTGTCAGCACTGGGGATGCAGTGCAGTGAGTCCACAGAGTGCACTGGCACCACTGGTGATGCAGTGCAGTGAGTCCAGAGAGTGCACTGGCACCACTGGGGATGCAGTGCAGTGAGTCGAGAGAGTGCACTGGCACCATTGGGGATGCAGTGCAGTGAGTCCAGAGAGTGCACTGGCACCACTGGTGATGCAGTGCAGTGAGTTAAGAGAGTACACTGGCGCCACTGTGGATGCACTGCAGTGAGTCCAGAGAGTGCACTGGCACCACTGGTGATGCAGTGCAATGAGTCCAGAGAGCCACTGGCACCACTGGGGATGCAGTGCATTTAGTCCAGAGAGTGAACTGGCACCACTGGGGATGCAGTGCACTGAGTCCAGAGAGGGCACTGTCAGCAATGGGGATGCAGTGCAGTGAGTCCAGAGAGTGCACTGGCACCACTGGGGTTGCACTGTAGTGAGTGCAGAGAGTGCACTGGCACTACTGGGGATGCAGTGCAGTGAGTCCAGAGAGTGCACTGGCACCACTGGGGATGCAGTACAGTGAGTCCAGAGAGTGCACTGGCACCACTGGGGATGCAGTGCAGTGAGTAAAGAGAGTGCACTGGCACCACTGTGGATGCAGTGCAGTGAGTCCAGAGAGTGCACTGGCACCACTGGGGATGGACTGCAGTGAGTCCAGAGAGTGCACTGGCACCACTGGGGATGCAGTGCAGTGAGTCCAGAGAGTGCACTGGCACCACTGGGGATGCACTGCAGTGAGTCCAGAGAGTGCACTGGCACCATTGGGATGCAGTGCAGTGAGTCCAGAGAGTGCACTGGCACCACTGGGGATGCACTGCAGTGAGTCCAGAGAGTGCACTGGCACCACTGGGATGCAGTGCACTGAGTCCACAGAGTGCACTGGCACCACAGGGGATACACTGCAGTGAGTCCAGAGAGTGCACTGGCACCACTGGGGATGCAGTGCTGTGAGTGCAGAGAGTGCACTGGCACCGCTGCGGTTGCACCCCGGTGTTTTCAGAGAGTGCACTGGCACCACTGGGGATGCAGTGCAGTGAGTCCAGAGAGTGCACTGTCACCACTGGGGATGCAGTGCAGTGAGTCCAGAGAGTGCACTGGCACCACTGCGGATGCACTGCAGTGAGTCCAGAGAGTGCACTGGCACCTTGGGGATGCAGTTCAGTGAGTCCAGAGAGTGCACTGTCAGCACTGGGGATGCAGTGCAGTGAGTCCACAGAGTGCACTGGCACCACTGGTGATGCAGTGCAGTGAGTCGAGAGAGTGCACTGGCACCATTGGGGATGCAGTGCAGTGAGTCCAGAGAGTGCACTGGCACCACTGGTGATGCAGTGCAGTGAGTTAAGAGAGTACACTGGCGCCACTGTGGATGCACTGCAGTGAGTCCAGAGAGTGCACTGGCACCACTGGTGATGCAGTGCAATGAGTCCAGAGAGCCACTGGCACCACTGGGGATGCAGTGCATTTAGTCCAGAGAGTGAACTGGCACCACTGGGGATGCAGTGCACTGAGTCCAGAGAGGGCACTGTCAGCAATGGGGATGCAGTGCAGTGAGTCCAGAGAGTGCACTGGCACCACTGGGGATGCAGTGCAGTGAGACCAGAGACTTCACAGGCACCACTGGGGATGCAGTGCAGTGAGTGCAGAGAGTGCACTGGCACCACTGGGGATGCAGTGCAGTGAGTGCAGAGAGTGCACTGGCACAAAAGGGAATGCAGTGCATTGAGTCCAGAGAGTGCACTGGCACCACTGGGGATGCAGTGCAGTGAGTCCAGAGAGTGCACTGGCACCACTGGGGATGCACTGCAGTGAGTCCAGAGAGTGCAGTGGCAGCACTGGGGATGCAGTGCAGTGAGTCCAGAGAGTACGCTGGTACCACTGGTGATGCAGTGCAGTGAGTCCAGAGAGTGCACTGGCACCAACTGGAGCTGCACTGCTGTGAGTCCTGAGATTGCACTGGCACCACTGGGGATGCACTGCAGTGAGTCCAGAGACTTCACAGGCACCACTGGGGATGCAGTGCAGTGAGTCCAGAGAGTGCACTGGCACCACTGGGGATGCAGTGCCGTGAGTCCAGAGAGTGCATTGGCACCACTGGGGATGCACTGCAATGAGTCCAGAGAGTGCACTGGCACCAATGGTAACGCAGAGCAGTGAGTCGAGAGAGTGCACTCGCATCACAGGGGATGCAGTGCAGTGAGTCCAGAGAGTGCACTAGCACCACTGGGGATGCACTGCAGTGAGTCCAGAGTGTGCACTGGCACCACTGGGGATGCAGTGCAGTGAGTCCAGAGAGTGCACTGGTACCACTGGGGATGCACTGCAGTGAGTCCAGAGAGTGCACTGGCACCACTGGGGATGTAGTGCAGTGAGTCCACAGAGGGCACTGGCACCACAGGGGATGCAGTGTAGTGAGTCTAGAGAGTGCACTGGCACCACTGGGGATGCAGTGCAGTGAGTCCAAAGAGTGCACTAGCACCATTTGGGATGCACTGCAGTGAGTCAAGAGACTTCACAGGCACCACTGGGGATGCAGTGCAGTGAGTCCAGAGAGTGCCCTGGCACCACTGGGAATGCACTGAGTCCAGACAGTGCACTGGCACCACTGGGGATGCACTGCAGTGAGTCCAGAGAGTGCACTGGCACCACTGGGGATGCACCCCGGCAAGTCCAGAGAGTGCACTGGCACCACTGGGGATGCAGTGCAGTGAGTCCAGAGAGTGCACTGGCACCACTGGGGATGCACTGCAGTGAGTGCAGAGAGTGCACTGGCACCACTGGTGATGCACTGCAGTGAGTCCAGAGAGTGCACTGGCACCACTGGGTATGCAGTGCAGTGAGTCCAGAGAGTGCACTGGCACCACTGGGGTGCAGTGCAGTGAGTCCAGAGAGTGCACTGGCACCACTGGGAATGCAGTGCAGTGAGTCCAGAGAGTGCACTGGCACCACTGGGGATGCACTGCAGTGAGCCCAGAGAGTGCACTGGCACCACTGGGGATGTACCCCGGCAAGTCCAGAGAGTGCACTGGCACCACTGGGGATGCAGTGCAGTGAGTCGAGAGAGTGCACTGGCACCACTGGGGATGCACTGCAGTGAGTGCAGAGAGTGCACTGGCACCACTGGGGATGCACTGCAGTGAGTCCAGAGAGTGCACTGGCACCACTGGGTATGCAGTGCAGTGAGTCCAGAGAGTGCACTGGCACCACTGGGGATGCAGTGCAGTGAGTCCAGAGAGTGCACTGGCACCACTGGGGATGCAGTCCACTGAGTCCAGAGAGTGCACTGGCACCACTGGGGATGCACTGCAGTGAGTCCAGAGAGTGCACTGGCACCACTGGGGATGCAGTGCAGTGAGTCCAGAGAGTGCACTGGCACCACTGGGGATGCAGTGCAGTGAGTCCAGAGAGTGCACTGGCACCACTGGGGATGCACTGCAGTGAGTCCAGAGAGTGCACTGGCACCACTGGGATGCAGTGCAGTGAGTCCAGAGAGTGCACTGGCACCACTGGGGATGCAGTGCAGTGAGTCCAGAGAGTGCACTGGCACCACTGGAATGCAGTGCACTGAGTCCACAGAGTGCACTGGCACCACAGGGGATACACTGCAGTGAGTCCAGAGAGTGCACTGGCACCACTGGGGATGCAGTGCCGTGAGTGCAGAGAGTGCACTGGCACCGCTGCGGTTGCACCCCGGTGTTTTCAGAGAGTGCAGTGGCACCACCGGGGATGCAGTGCAGTGAGTCCAGAGAGTGCACTGGCACCACTGGGGATGCAGTGCAGTGAGACCAGAGACTTCACAGGCACCACTGGGGATGCAGTGCAGTGAGTCCAGAGAGTGCACTGGCACCACTGGGGATGCAGTGCAGTGAGTGCAGAGAGTGCACTGGCACAAAAGGGGATGCAGTGCAGTGAGTCCAGAGAGTGCACTGGCACCACTGGGGATGCAGTGCAGTGAGTCCAGAGAGTGCACTGGCACCACTGGGGATGCACTACAGTGAGTCCAGAGAGTGCACTGGCACCACTGGGGATGCAGTGCAGTGAGTAAAGAGAGTACAGTGGCACCACTGGGGATGCAGTGCAGTGAGTCCAGAGAGTGCCCTGGCACCACTGGGAATGCAGTGAGTCCAGAGAGTGCACTGGCACCACTGGGGATGCACTGCAGTGAGTCCAGAGAGTGCACTGGCACCACTGGGGATGCACCCCGGCAAGTCCAGAGAGTGCACTGGCACCACTGGGGATGCACTGCAGTGAGTCCAGAGAGTGCACTGGCACCACTGGGGATGCACTGCAGTGAGTGCAGAGAGTGCACTGGCACCACTGGGGATGCACTGCAGTGAGTCCAGAGAGTGCACTGGCACCACTGGGTATGCAGTGCAGTGAGTCCAGAGAGTGCACTGGCACCACTGGGGATGCAGTGCAGTGAGTCCAGAGAGTGCACTGGCACCACTGGGGATGCAGTACAGTGAGTCCAGAGAGTGCACTGGCACCACTGGGGATGCACTGCAGTGAGTCCAGAGAGTGCACTGGCACCACTGGGGATGCAGTGCAGTGAGTCCAGAGAGTGCACTGGCACCACTGGGGATGCAGTGAGTCCAGAGAGTGCACTGGCACCACTGGGGATGCACTGCAGTGTGTCTGGAGAGTGCACTGGCACCACTGGGATGCAGTGCAGTGAGTCCAGAGAGTGCACTGGCACCACTGGGGATGCAGTGCAGTGAGTCCAGAGAGTGCACTGGCACCACTGGAATGCAGTGCACTGAGTCCAGAGAGTGCACTGGTACCACAGGGGATACACTGCAGTGAGTCCAGAGAGTGCACTGGCACCACTGGGGATGCAGTGCCGTGAGTGCAGAGAGTGCACTGGCACCACTGGGGATGCAGTGCAGTGAGACCAGAGACTTCACAGGCACCACTGGGGATGCACTGCAGTGAGTCCAGAGAGTGCACTGGCACCACTGGGGATGCAGTGCAGTTAGTGCAGAGAGTGCACTGGCACAAAAGGGGATGCAGTGCAGTGAGTCCACAGAGTGCACTGGCACCACTGGGGATGCACTGCAGTGAGTCCAGAGAGTGCACTGGCACCACTGGGGATGCAGTGTAGTGAGTCCAGAGAGTACAGTGGCACCACTGGGGATGCAGTGCAGTGAGTCCAAAGAGTGCACTGGCACCATTGGGGATGCACTGCAGTGAGTCCAGAGACTTCACAGGCACCACTGGGGATGCAGTGCAGTGAGTCCAGAGAGTTCCCTGGCACCACTGGGAATGCAGTGAGTCCAGAGAGTGCACTGGCACCACTGGGGATGCACTGCAGTGTGTCTGGAGAGTGCACTGGCACCATTGGGATGCAGTGCAGTGAGTCCAGAGAGTGCACTGGCACCACTGGGGATGCAGCGCAGTGAGTCCAGAGAGTGCACTGGCACCACTGGGGATGCAGTGCCGTGAGTGCAGAGAGTGCACTGGCACCGCTGCGGTTGCACCCCGGTGTTTTCAGAGAGTGCAGTGGCACCACTGGGGATGCAGTGCAGTGAGTCCAGAGAGTGCACTGGCACCACGGGGGATGCAGTGCAGTGAGTCCAGAGAGTGCACTGGCACCACTGGGGATGCAGTGCAGTGAGTCCAGAGAGTGCACTGGCACCACTGGGGATGCAGTGCAGTGAGTCCAGAGAGTGCACTGGCACCTTGGGGATACAGTTCAGTGAGTCCAGAGAGTGCACTGGCACCACTGGGGATGCAGTGCAGTGAGTCCACAGAGTACACTGGCACCACGGGAAATGCACTGCAGTGAGTCCAGAGAGTGCACTGGCACCACTGGGGATGCAGTGCTGTGAGTCCAGAGAGTGCAGTGGCACCATTGGGGATACAGTGTAGTGAGTCCAGAGAGTGCACTGGCACCACTGGTGATGCAGTGCAGTGAGTTAAGAGAGTACACTGGCGCCACTGTGGATGCACTGCAGTGAGTCCAGAGAGTGCACTGGCACCACTGGTGATGCAGTGCAATGAGTCCAGAGAGCCACTGGCACCACTGGGGATGCAGTGCATTTAGTCCAGAGAGTGAACTGGCACCACTGGGGATGCAGTGCACTGAGTCCAGAGAGGGCACTGTCAGTAATGGGGATGCAGTGCAGTGAGTCCAGAGAGTGCACTGGCACCACTGGGGATGCAGTGCAGTGAGACCAGAGACTTCACAGGCACCACAGGGGATGCAGTGCAGTGAGTCCAGAGAGTGCACTGGCACCACTGGGGATGCAGGGCAGTGAGTGCAGAGAGTGCACAGGCACAAAAGGGAATGCACTGCAGTGAGTCCAGAGAGTGCACTGGCACCACTGGGGATGCAGTGCAGTGAGTCCAGAGAGTGCACTGGCACCACTGGGGATGCACTGCAGTGAGTCCAGAGAGTGCAGTGGCACCACTGGGGATGCAGTCCACTGAGTCCAGAGAGTACACTGGCACCACTGGGGATGCACTGGAGTGACTCCAGAGAGTGCACTGGCACCACTGGGGATGCACCCCGGTGAGTCCAGAGAGTGCACTGGCACCACTGGGTATGCACCCCGGCAAGTCCATAGAGTGCACTGTCACCACTGGGGTTGCAGTGCAGTGAGTCCAGAGAGTGCACTGGCCCCACTGGGGATGCAGTGCAGTGAGTCCAGAGAGTGCACTGGCACCACTGGGGATGCACTGCCGTGAGTCCAGAGAGTGCCCCGGCACCAATGGGGATGCAGTGCAGTGAGTCCAGAGAGTGCAGTGGCACCACTGGGGATGCAGTGCAGTGAGTCCAAAGAGTGCACTGGCACCATTGGGGATGCAGTGCAGTGAGTCCAGAGAGTGCAGTGGCACCACTGGGGATGCAGTGCAGTGAGTCCAGAGAGTGCACTGGCACCACTGGGGATGCAGTGCAGTGAGTCCAGAGAGTGCACTGGCACCACTGGGGATGCAGTGCAGTGAGTCCAGAGAGGTCACTGGCACCACTGGGGATGCAGTGCAGTGAGTCCAGAGAGTGCACTGGCATCAATGGGGATGCAGTGCGGTGAGTCCAGAGTGCACTGGCACCACTGGGGATGCAGTGCAGTGAGTCAAGAGAGGTCACTGGCACCACTGGGGATGCAGTGCAGTGAGTCCAGAGAGTGCACTGGTACCACTGGGGATGCACCACGGTGAGTCCAGAGAGTGCACTGGCACCACTGGGGATGCAGTGCAGTGAGACCACAGATTGCAGTGGCACCACTGGGAATGGAGTGCAGCGAGTCCAGAGAGGGCACTGGTACGATTGGGGATGCAGTGCAGTGAGTCCAGAGAGTACACTGGCACCAATAGGATGCAGCGCAGTGAGTCCAGAGAGTGCACTGGCACCACTGGGGATGCAGGGCAGTGAGTCCAGAGAGTGCACTGGCACCACTGGGGATGCAACCCCGTGAGTCCAGAGAGTGCACTGGCACCACTGGGGATGCACCCCGGCAAGTCCAGAGAGTGCACTCTCTGGACTCACTGACGTGCATCCCCAGTGCCCTGGCCCCACTGGGGATGCACCCCGGCAAGTCCAGAGAGTGCACTCTCTGGACTCACTGCACTGCATCCCCAGTGGTGCCAGTGCACTCTCTGGACTCACTGCACTGCATCCCCAGTGGTGCCAGTGCACTCACTGGACTCACTGTACTGCATCACCAGTGGTGCCAGTGCACTCTCTGGACTCACTGCACTGCATCCCCAGTGGTGCCAGTGCACTCTCTGGACTCACTGCACTGCATCCCAGTGGTGCCAGTGCACTCTCTGGACTCACTGCAGTGCATCCCCAGTGGTGCCAGTGCACTCTCTGGACTCACTGTACTGCATCCCCAGTGGTGCCAGTGCCCTCTCTGGACTCACTGCACTGCATCGCCAGTGGTGCCAAGGCACTCTCTCGACTCACTGCACTGCATCCCCAGTGGTGCCAGTGCACTCTCTGGACTCAGTGCAGTGCATTCCCAGTGGTGCCAGTGCACTCTCTGGACCCACTGCAGTGCATCCCCACTGGTGCCAGTGCACTCTCTGGACTCACTGCAGTGCATCCCCAGTGGTGCCAGTGCACTCTCTCGAGTCACTGCACTGCATCCCCAGAAGTACCAGTGCACTCTCTGGAGTCACTGCACTGCATCCCCAGTGGTGCCAGTGCACTCTCTGGACTCACTGCACTGCATCCCCACTGGTGCCAGTGTACTCTCTGGACTCACTGCAGTGCATCCCCAAGGTGCCAGTGCACTCTCTGGACTCACTGCACTGCATACCCAGTGGTGCCAGTGCACTCTCTGGACTCACTGCAGTGCATCCCCAGTGGTGCCAGTGCACTCTCTGGAATCACTGCAGTGCATCCCCTGTGGTGCCAGTGCACTCTCTGTACTCACTGCACTGCATCACCTGCGGTGCCAGTGCACTCTCTGGACTCACTGCAGTGCATCCCCAGTGGTGCCAGTGCACTCTCTAGAGTCACTGCAGTGCATCCCCACTGGTGACAGTGCACTCTCTGGTCTCACTGCACTGCATCCCCAGTGGTGCCAGTGCACTCTCTGGACTCACCGCATTGCATCCCCAGTGGTGCCAGTGCACTCTCTGGACTCACTGCACTGCATCCCCAGTGGTGCCAGTGCACTCTCTGGAGTCACTGCACTGCATCCTCAGTGGTGCCAGTGCACTCTCTGGACTCACTGCACTGCATCCCCAGTGGTGCCACTGCACTCTCTGGACTCACTGCACTGCATCCCCTGTGGTCCCAGTGCACTCTCTGCACTCACTGCAGTGCATCCCCAGTGGTGCCAGTGCACTCTCTGCACTCACTGCACTGCATCCCCAGTGGTGCCAGTGCACTCTCTGGACTCACTGCACTGCATCCCCAGTGGTGCCAGTGCACTCTCTGGACTCACTGCAGTGCATCCGCAGTGGTGCCAGTGCACTCTCTGGATTTACCGCAGTGCATCCCCAGTAGTGCCAGTGCACTCTCTGGACTCACTGCGCTGCATCCCCAGTGGTGCCAGTGCACTCTCTGGACTCACTGCAGTGCATCCCCAGTGGTGCCAGTGCACTCTCTGCACTCACTGCACTGCATCCCCAGTGGTGCCAGGGCACTCTCCGGACTCACTGCAGTGCATCCGCAGTGGTGCCAGTGCACTCTTTCGAGTCACTGCAGTGCATCCCCAGTGGTGCCAGTGCACTCTCTGGACTCACTGCATTGCATCCCCAGTGCTGCCAGTGCACTCTCTGGACTCACTGCAGTGCATCCCCAGTGGTGCCAGTGCACTCTCTGGACTCACTGCACTGCATCCCCAGTGGTGCCAGTGCACTCTCCGGAATCACTGCACTGCATCCCCAGTGGTGTCAGTGCACTCTCTGGACTCACTGCAGTGCATCCCCAGTGGTGCCCGTGCACTCTCTGGACTCACTGCAGTGCATCCCCAGTGGTGCCAGTGCACTCTCTGGACTCACTGCATTGCATCCCCAGTGGTGCCAGTGCACTCTCTGCACTCACTGCACTGCATCCCCAGTGGTGCCAGTGCACTCTCTGGAGTCACTGCACTGCATCCCCAGTGGTGCCAGTGCACTCTCTGGACTCACTACAGTTCATCCCCGGTGGAGCCAGTGCACTCTCTGGACTCACTGCACTGCATCCCCAGTGGTGCCAGGGCACTCTCTGGACTCACTGCACTCCATCCCCAGTGGTGCCAGTCCACTCTCTGGACTCATGCACTGCATACCCAGTGGTGCCAGTGCACTCTTTGGACTCACTGCACTGCATGAACAGTGGTGCCAGTGCACTCCCTGGACTCACTGCACTGCATCCCCAGTGGTGCCAGTGTAGTCTCTGGACTCACTGTAGTGCATCCCCAGTGGTGCCAGTGCAATCTCAGGACTCACTGCAGTGCAGCTCCAGTTGGTGCCAGTGCAGTCTCTGGACTCACTGCACTGCATCCCCAGTGGTGCCAGTGCACTCTCTGGACTCACTGCAGTGTATCCCCAGTGGTGCCAGTGCACTCTCTGGACTCACTGAACTGCATCCCCAGTGGTGCCAGTGCACTCTCTGGACTCACTGCAGTGCATCCCCAGTGCTGCCAGTGCACTCTCTGGACTCACTGCACTGCAACCCCAGTGGTGCCAGTGCACTCTCTGGACTCACTGCACTGCATCACCAGTGGTGCCAGTGCACTCTCTGGACTCAGTGCACTGCATCCCCAGTGGTGCCAGTGCACTCTCTGGACTCAGTGCACTGCATCCCCAGTGGTGCCAGTGCACTCTCTGGACTCAGTGCACTGCATCCCCAGTGGTGCCACTGCACTCTCTGGACTCACTGCACTGCATCACCATTGGTGCCAGGGCACTCTCCGGACTCACTGCAGTGCATCCGCAGTGGTGCCAGTGCACTCTTTCGAGTCACTGCAGTGCATCCCCAGTGGTGCCAGTGCACTCTCTGGACTCACTGCACTGCATCCCCAGTGGTGCCAGTGCACTCTCTGGACTCACTGCAGTGCATCCACAGTGGTGCCAGTGCACTCTCTGGACTCACTGCACTGCATCCCCAGTGGTGCCAGTGCACTCTCTGGAATCACTGCAGTGCATCCCCAGTGGTGCCAGTGCACTCTCTGTACTCACTGCACTGCATCACCTGTGGTGCCAGTGCACTCTCTGGACTCACTGCAGTGCATCCCCAGTGGTGCCAGTGCACTCTCTGAACTCACCGCACTGCATCCCCAGTGGTGCTAGTGCACTCTCTGGACTCACTGCACTGCATCCCCTGTGGTGCCAGTGCACTCTGTGTACTCATCGCATTGCATCCCCAGTGGTGCCAGTGCACTCTCTGGACTCACTGCACTGCATCCCCAGTGGTGCCAGTGCACTCTCTGCCCTCACTGCAGTGCATCCCCAGTGGTGCCAGTGCACTCTCTGCACTCACTGCACTGCATCCCCAGTGGTGCCAGTGCACTCTCTGCCCTCACTGCAGTGCATCCCCAGTGGTGCCAGTGCACTCTCTGGACTCACTGCACTGCATCCCCAGTGGTGCCAGTGCACTCTCTGGACTCACTGCAGTGCATCCCCAGTGGTGCCAGTGCACTCTCTGGACTCACTGCACTGCATCCCCAGTTGTGCCAGTGCACTCTTTGGAGTCACTGCAGTGCATCCTCAGTGTTGCCAGTGCACTCTCTGGACTCACTGCACTGCATCCCCAGTGGTGCCAGGGCACTCTCTGGACTCACTGCACTGCATCCCCAGTGGCCCCAGTGCACTCTCTGGACTCACTGCACTGCATCCCCAGTGGTGCCAGTGCACTCTCTGCACTCACTGCACTGCATCCCCAGTGGTGCCAGTGCACTCTCTGGACTCACTGCAGTGCATCCCCAGTGGTGCCAGTGCACTCTCTGGACTCACTGCACTGCATCCCCAGTGCTGCCAGTGCACTCTCTGGACTCACTGCAGTGCATCCCCAGTGGTGCCAGTGCACTCTCTGCACTCACTGCACTGCATCCCCAGTGGTGCCAGGGCACTCTCTGGACTCACTGCACTGCATCCCCTGTGGTGCCAGTGCACTCTGTGGACTCACTGCAGTGCATCCCCAGTGCTGCCAGTGCACTCTCTGGACTCACTGCACTGCAACCCCAGTGGTGCCAGTGCACTCTCTGGACTCACTGCACTGCATCACCAGTGGTGCCAGTGCACTCTCTGGACTCAGTGCACTGCATCCCCAGTGGTGCCAGTGCACTCTCTGGACTCAGTGCACTGCATCCCCAGTGCTGCCAGTGCACTCTCTGGACTCACTGCACTGCATCCCCAGTGGTGCCACTGCACTCTCTGGACTCACTGCACTGCATCACCATTGGTGCCAGGGCACTCTCCGGACTCACTGCAGTGCATCCGCAGTGGTGCCAGTGCACTCTTTCGAGTCACTGCAGTGCATCCCCAGTGGTGCCAGTGCACTCTCTGGACTCACTGCACTGCATCCCCAGTGGTGCCAGTGCACTCTCTGGACTCACTGCAGTGCATCCACAGTGGTGCCAGTGCACTCTCTGGACTCACTGCACTGCATCCCCAGTGGTGCCAGTGCACTCTCTGGAATCACTGCAGTGCATCCCCAGTGGTGCCAGTGCACTCTCTGTACTCACTGCACTGCATCACCTGTGGTGCCAGTGCACTCTCTGGACTCACTGCAGTGCATCCCCAGTGGTGCCAGTGCACTCTCTGAACTCACCGCACTGCATCCCCAGTGGTGCTAGTGCACTCTCTGGACTCACTGCACTGCATCCCCTGTGGTGCCAGTGCACTCTGTGGACTCATCGCATTGCATCCCCAGTGGTGCC
>NW_027663618.1:0-15893 GCF_964034855.1 Anser brachyrhynchus | reverse complement strand
CGCGTGTGAGCTTTTGCACAGCGATGCGAAGCGGCGCGGGGGCACGGGCGGCGGCGCACGCTGAGGCGGCGCCGGCGTGCAAAGCGGGTGCCGCGTGCACGAGCGCCTTTGCACGCGCGTGCGGCGCCTGCTCGTGGGCCTGCGGCTGCGTGCACGCGCGCCTTTGCACGGCGATGCAAAGTGGCGTTGGTGTGCAAACCTTTTGCTGCGTGCACGTGCACCTTTGCACACCCATGCAGTGCTATTGTGCAAGCCTTTTGCTCTGTGCACATGTGCACCTTTGCACACCGATGCAGTGCTGGTGTGCAAACCTTTTGCTCTGTGCACATGTGCGCCTTTGCACACCGATGCATTGCTATTGTGCAAACCTTTTTTTCCATGCATGTGCACCTTTGCACACCCATGCAATGCTATTGTGCAAGCCTTTTGCTGCGTGTACATGCGCCTTTGCACACAGATGCAATGCAGCTGGGCGAACCTTTTGCTCCGCGCACGTGCGCCTTTGCACACCCATGCAGTGCTGTTGTGCAAACCTTTTGCTGTGTGTACGTGCACCTTTGCACGCTGATGCAATGTTGTTGTGCAAACCTTTTGCTGCGTGCACGCGCGCCTTTGCACACCGATGCAGTGCTATTGTGCAAACCTTTTGCTCCGTGCACGTGCGCCTTTGCACACTGACACAATGCAGCTGTGCAAAGCTTTTGCTGTGCACACGTGCACCTTTGCACACCTTTGCAGTGCTGGTGTGCAAACCTTCTGCTCTGTGCACGAGCACCTTTGCACACCGATGCAATGCAGCTGTGCAAACCTTTTGCTCCGTGCACGTGCGCCTTTGCACACCTTTGCACGCCGACGTGCAAACCTTTTGCTCCGCGCACGTGCACCTTTGCACACCGACCTGCGACCCCTCCCCTCCTTGCACGCCCGCCTTGCACCCACCTTTCCGCTGCCCCCCCCCCCCCGACCCCCCCCCCAGCCTGTTGCTCCCCCCCACGCCCCCCCCCGCCCCCTCGCGGTTAATTACCCGCCCGCTAATTGCTCATTAACCCGCCCCCGCCTGCCCCCCCCCCCCCGGGGAGCCGCGGAGCGCAAACAGCCGCCGGCCACGCGCGTTCGCGGCGCGCCGGGACCGGAGCCGCCCGCGGCGGCGGCGCTTTGATGTGGCGGGGGGGGGGGGGGGAGGGGAGGGGGGGGGGATGGGGGGGGATGGGGGGGGGGGGCTCGAGGCGGATCCGGCCGTGGGAGGGGGCGGGGAGGGGGGTGGGGGGGTGGGGGAGGGGGGGGAGGGGGGGGGTGGGGGGGGATTGGGGGGGGGGTTGGGGACGTTGGGGGCGTTGGGGGGGGGCCATGGGGGGGGGGGCGTGGGGGGGACATTGGGGGGGATTTGGGGACATTGGGGGGGTTTGGGGGTATTGGGGACATTTGGGGGGGACATGGGGGGGACTTTGGGGGGGTCTTTGGGGACATTGGGAGGGCTTTGGGGGGGGCTTTGGGGACATTGGGGACATGGGGGGGACATGGAGGGGACTTGGGGGGGACATTGGGGGGATTTGGGGACATTGGGGGGCTTTGGGGGGGCTTTGGGGACATGGGGGGGGACATTGGGGGGGCATTGGGGGGGTTTGGGGGACATTGGGGACGTTGGGGGGGGACATGGGGGGGTTGGGGACATTGGGGGGGGCTTTGGGGGGGCTTTGGGGACATTGGGGACATTGGGGGGAATTGGGGGGGCTTTGGGGGGGCTTTGGGGACATTGAGGACATGGGGGGACATGGGGGGGACATGGGGGGGACATGGGGGGACATTGCGGGGATTTGGGGACATTGGGGGGGCTTTGAGGGGGGCTTTGGGGACATTGGGGACATTTGGGGGGACATGGGGGGGATTTGGGGGGCATTGGGGGGGATATTGGGGGGGCATTGGCGGGGCTTTGGGGACATTGGGGACATTGGGGGGGCATTGGGGGGGCATTGGGGGGTTGGGGATAGGGGACAGGGGACAGCGGGGGGGGCATTGGGGGGGCTTTGGGGACATGGGGGGGGACACGGGGGGGACACTGGGGACGTTGGGGGGGGGGTCGGGGAAAGGGGACGGGGGGGGTATAGGGATATAGGGACGGGGGGTATGGGGACAGGGGGACATTGAGGACCCCGGGGCACTGGGGACACGGGGGGGGGCACGGGGGGTGGGGGGGGGGCACGGGGACCCCCCCGCTGCCGCCCCTTTGTTCCCCTATAGGGACATATAGGGGACATATAGGGGCATATAGGGGCCGGGGGACATATAGGGGCCGGGGAAGGCATCCGGGCTGGCGCCGCAAATAGGTGCTATAGGGTGCGGGTGTATGGGGGGGGGGGTATATAGGGTGGGGGTATATGGGGGGGGGGCGCGGGTGTATAGGGGGTGGGGTGCGGGTATATAGGGTGGGGGTATATAGGGTGGGGGGGTGTGGATATGTAGGGTGCGGGTATATAGGGTGGGGGTATATAGGGTGTGGGGTGTGGATGTATAGGGTGGGGGTATATAGGGGGCGGGTATATAGGGTGGGGGTATATAGGGTGTGGATGTATAGGGTGGGGGTATATAGGGTACGGGTATATAGGGTGGGGGTATATAGGGTGGGGGTATATAGGGTGTGGATGTATAGGGTGGGGGTATATAGGGTGGGGGTATATAGGGTGGGGGTATATAGGGTGGGGGTATATAGGGTGTGGATGTATAGGGTGGGGGTATATAGGGTGGGGGTATATAGGGTGGGGGTATATAGGGTGTGGGGTGTGGATGTACAGGGTGTGGGTATATAGGGTACAGGTATATAGGGTGGGGGTATATAGGGTGGGGGTATATAGGGTGTGGATGTATAGGGTGGGGGTATATAGGGTGGGGGTATATAGGGTGGGGGTATATAGGGTGGGGGTATATAGGGTGTGGATGTATAGGGTGGGGGTATATAGGGTGGGGGTATATAGGGTGGGGGTATATAGGGTGGGGGTATATAGGGTGTGGATGTATAGGGTGGGGGTATATAGGGTGGGGGTATATAGGGTGGGGGTATATAGGGTGGGGGGTGTGGATGTATAGGGTGGGGGTACATAGGGTGGGGGTATATAGGGTGCGGGTATATAGGGTATGGGTATATAGGGTGGGGGTATATAGGGTGTGGGGTGTGGATGTACAGGGTGTGGGTATATAGGGTACAGGTATATAGGGTGGGGGTATATAGGGTGTGGGGTGTGGATATATAGGGTGGGGGTATATAGGATGCAGGGTGTGGCTATACAGGGTGCAGGCGTATAGGGTGGGGGGTGCGGGTATATAGGGTAAGGGGTACGGGTATATAGGGTGCAGGCATATGGGGTGCTGGGTGTGGCTATATAGGGTTTGGGGCGGGGGTATATAGGGTGTGTGGGGGGTGTGTGTATAGGGTGTATGTGTATATAGGGTACAGGTACATAGGGTGCAGGCATATAGGGTGCCGGGTGCCGGGTGTATAGGGTGCGGGGCGTGTGCGTGTATATAGGCTGTATGTGTATATAGGGGGTGTGTGCATATAGGGTGCAGGGTGCGGGTCTATAGGGCGCGGGTCTATAGGGCGCGGGTCTATAGGGTGCTGTCCGCAGGCGCTCAGGGTGCGGCTCCGCTCCCCCCCAGACCCCCCCCCCCCTCCCCTATAGGGCCGGCGCTTATAGCGGCGCCTACACTCGGGCGGACCCGCCGCCCTATAGGGGTCCGCAGGGGCTCGGTGCAGCCGGCCCCTATAGCGAGGCGCTGCCGGCCGCGCGTCGCCACCTATAGGGGACGGAGGGGGTGGCAGGGACGCTATTGGGAACGCGAACGACCCTATAGCCGTAGGGACCCGGGGGGGGGTCTCCTATATACGGGCTATAGGGGCTGTCCTATAGAGGGGCTGTCCTGTATAGGGGTTGTCCTATATAGGGGCTACAGGGGCTGTCCTATACAGGGGCTGTCTTATATAGGGGCTATAGGGGCTGTCCTGTACAGGGGCTGTCCTGTATAGGGGCTGTCCTATGGAGGGGCTATAGGGGCTGTTCTGTACAGGGGCTGCCCTATATAGGGGCTGTCTTATATAGGGGCTATAGGGGCTGTCCTATGGAGGGGCTATAGGGGCAGTTCTATACAGGGGCTGCCCTGTATAGGGGCTACAGGGGCTGTCCTGTATAGGGACTGTCCTATGGAGGGGCTATAGGGGCTGTTCTATACAGGGGCTGCCCTATATAGGGGCTACAGGGGCTGTCTGGTATAGGGGCTGTCTTATATAGGGGTTATAGGGGCTGTCCTGTATAGGGGCTGTCTTATATAGGGGCTACAGGGGCTGTCCTATACAGGGGCTGTCCTGTATAGGGGCTATAGGGGCTGTCTGGTATAGGCGCTGTCTTATATAGGGGCTATAGGGGCTGTCCCATATAGGGGCTGTCCTATATAAGGGCTATAGGGGCTGTCCTTATATAGGGGTTGTCCTATAGAGGGGCTATAGGGGCTGTCCTGTATAGGGGCTGTCTTATATAGGGGCTACAGGGGCTGTCCTGTACAGGGGCTGTCCTGTATAGGGGCTATAGGGGCTGTCTGGTATAGGGGCTGTCCTATATAAGGGCTACAGGGGCTGTCCTTATATAGGGGTTGTCCCATATAGGGGCTATAGGGGCTGTCCCATATAGGGGCACAGCGTTGCACGCCCGTGCCGGGCATTGCACACTCATACCGGGCGTTGCACACTCGTGCTGGGCATTGCACACCTGTGAGCAGCATTGCACACCCGCGCCGGGCATTGCACATTGTTGCACACCTGCACAGTGCATTGCACACCCATACCAAGCATCGCACGGCCTTGCACGCCCACACACAGCCTTGCATGCCTGTACACAGCCTTGCACACCCATCCAGAGCATTGCAAAGCCTTGCACACCCGAACCAAGCATTGCCCAGCCTTGCACACCCGCACACAGCCTTGCATGCCCATATGCAGCTTTGCACACCCGAACTGAGCATCGCACGGCATTGCACAGCCTTGCACACCCGAGCTGAGCATTGCACACCCGTACCGAGCATTGCATAGCATTGCACACTCATACACAGCTTTGCACACCCGAACCGAGCATTGCATGGCCTTGCACACCCGTACACAGCCTTGCATGCCCATACACAGCCTTGCACGCCCAAAGCAAGCATTGTGCAGCCTTGCACGCCCATACACGGCCTTGCACGCCCAAACCAAGCATTGCACAACCTTGCATGCCCATACACAGCCTCACACGCCTGAACCAAGCATTGCAAAGCCTTGCACACCCGTACCAAGCATCGCATGGCATTGCACAGCCTTGCACGCCCGAACCGAGCCTTGCATGCCCATACGCAGCCTTGCACGCCCATACACGGCCTTGCACGCCCAAACCAAGCATTGCCCAGCCTTGCACGCCCATACGCAGCCTTGCACGCCTGAACCGAGCATTGCATGGCCTTGCACACCCATACACAGCCTTGCACGCCCATACACGGCCTTGCACACCCAAACCAAGCATTGCCCGGCCTTGCACGCCCGCACACGGCCTTGCACACCCAAACCAAGCGTTGCCTGGCCTTGCACGCCCGCACACGGCCTTGCACACCCAAACCAAGCGTTGCCCGGCCTTGCACGCCCGCACACGGCCTTGCACACCCAAACCAAGCGTTGCCCGGCCTTGCACACCCGCACACAGCCTTGCACGCCCAAACCGAGCATCTCACGGCCTTGCACACCCGCACACAGCCTTGCACGCCTGCACACAACCTTGCACGCCCGAACCAAGCATTGCCCGGCCTTGCACGCCCGCACACAGCCTTGCACACCCATCCGGAGCATTGCCCAGCCTCGCACCCCCGCACCCAGCCTTGCCCGGCCTTGCACGCCCATACGGAGCCTTGCACGCCCCCCCACCCCCCCCCCGCCCCCCCCGCCCCCCCCCCGCTGCGGGCGGCGGATCAAAGCGGCCCCATTGATCCCCGGCATCGATCCGGGGGGGGGGGACGGGGGGGGGTGGGGGGGGGCCGGGGCCGCGCTCCCATCGCCGCGGGTCATGGAGCAGCGGGAGCGGGCGGGCGGCGGTAATTGGGGGCATGAATAATGCAGGGGGGGGGCACTGGGGGCACTGGGAGGGACTGGGGGGGGCTGGGGGGGGAGTGGGGGGGGCTGGGGGGGCTGGAGAGGGACTGGGGGGGACTGGGGGGGAGTGGGGGGGGCTGGGGGGGCTGGAGAGGGACTGGGGGGGACTGGGGGGGAGTGGGAGGGAGTAGGAGGGACTGGGAGAGACTGGGAGAGACTGGAGAGGGACTGGAGAGCGACTGGGGGGGACTGGGAGGGGACTGGGAGAGACTGGAGATGGACTGGGGGGGAGTGGGGGGGGACTGGGAGGGGACTGGGGGGGACTGGGAGAGACTGGGGGGGACTGGGAGAGACTGGAGATGGACTGGGGGGGACTGGAGGGGGACTGGGGGGGAGTGGGAGGGGACTGGGAGAGACTGGAGAGGGACTGGGAGGGATTGGGAGAGACTGGAGAGGGAGTGGGGGGGACTGGGAGGGGACTGGGAAGGGATTAGGGGGGACTGGGAGGGGACTGGGAGAGACTGGGGGGGACTGGGAAGGGACTGGGTGTGGACTGGGGGGCAACGGGAAGTGACTGGGAGAGACTGGAGAAGGACTGGGGGGGGACTGGGAGGGGACTGGGAGGCACTGGGAGGGACTGGGGGAGAACGGGGGGGGGGCTGAGGGGGGATTGGGAGGGAATGGGGGGCACTGGGAGAGACTGGGAGCGACTGGGGAGGACTGGAAGGGGACCTGGGAGAGACTGGAGAGGGACTGGGAGCGGACTGGGGGGGACTGGGGGGGACTGGGAAGGGACTGGGAGAGACTGGAGAGGGACTGGGGGGGCGTGGGGGGACTGGGAGAGGACTGGGAGGGACTGGGGGGACTGGGAGGGACTAGGAGGGACTGGAGACGGACTGGAGACGGACTGGGGGGCACTGGAAATGGACTGGGAGCGACTGGGAGGGGACTGGGAGTAGCTGAGGGCGAACGGATTGACTGGGAGAGGGACTGGGGGGCAGCGGGAAGGGACTGGGAGGGACTGGGAGGGACTGGGAGGGGCGTAGGGGGCACGTGTAGGGGGCGCGTGCACCGGGGAGGGGAGCATATAGGGGGGGTGTATATAGGGGTGGGTGCCTATAGGATAGGGGTATATAGGGCTGGGTGCCTATAGGATAGGGGTATATAGGGTGGGTACCTATAGGGTGTGTGTGTATAGGGCTGGGTGCCTATAGGGTAGGGGCATATAGGGTCAGGTGCCTATAGGGGATGTGTGTATAGGGCTGGGTGCCTATAGGATAGGGGTATATAGGTGTGGTGTGCCTATAGGGGGGGTGTATATAGGGCTGGGTACCTATAGGATAGGGGTATATTAGGCTGGGTGCCTATAGGGGGGGTGTATATAGGGCTGGGTACCTATAGGATAGGGGTATATTAGGCTGGGTGCCTATAGGGTGTGTGTGTATAGGGCTGAGTGCCTATAGGGTAGGGGTATACAGGTGTGGTGTGCCTATAGGGGGGGTGTATATAGGGCTGGGTACCTATAGGATAGGGGTATATTAGGCTGGGTGCCTATAGGGGGGGTGTGTATAGGGCTGAGTGCCTATAGGGTAGGGGTATACAGGTGTGGTGTGCCTATAGGGGGGGTGTATATAGGGCTGGGTACCTATAGGATAGGGGTATATTAGGCTGGGTGCCTATAGGGGGGGTGTATATAGGGCTGGGTACCTATAGGGTAGGGGCATATAGGGTCAGGTGCCTATAGGGGATGTGTGTATAGGGCTGGGTGCCTATAGGGCAGGGGTATATAGGTGTGGTGTGCCTATAGGGTGCCTACAGGGTGTGCATATATAACACTGGGTGCCTATAGGGGGTGTGTATATAACGCCAGGTGCCTATGGGGGGGGTGTATATGTAAGGCTGGGTGCCTACGGGTCGTGTGCATATAGGGCCGGGCGCCTATAGGCTGTGGGTGTAAGTGCTGCCTGTTCCGGGTCGTGCATGCGAGGCGCTTGTGCCTATAGGGTGTGTGTAGGGGCTGCATCCATAGGGGCCACGTGCCCCTAACGCACCTATAGGGGCCGTGTGCCCATATAACACATATAGGGTTGCAGATATAGGGTCCGTGTGTCCATATAACATATATAGGGGCTGAATCCATAGGGGCCATGTGCCCCTAACGCACCTATAGGGTCTGTGTGCCCATATAACGTATATAGGGTTGCAGATATAGGGTCTGTGTGTCCATATAGCATAAATAGGGGTTGCCTCTATAGGGTCCGTGTGCCCATATAATGCCTATAGGGGCTGCATCCATAGGGGATGTGTGCCCCTAACACACCTACAGGGGCCATGCGCCCATATAACATACATAGGGGTTGCCTCTGTAGGGTCCGTGTGCCCATATAACATACATAGGGTTGCAGATACAGGGTCCGTGTGTCCATATAACATATATAGGGGTTGCCCCTATAGGCTCTGTGTGCCCATATAACATATATAAGGGCTGAATCCACAGGGGCCACACGCTCCTAACACACCTATAGGGGCCATGTGCCCATATAACTTATGAAGGGTTGCCTCTATAGGGGCTGTGTGCCCATATAGCATATATAGGGCTGTGGATATAGGGGCCGTGTGCCCATATAATGTATATAGGGGCTGAATCCGTAGGGGCCACGTGCCCATAATGCACCTATAGGGGTCCATGCGCCCATATAACGTTATATATATAGGGGTTGCCTCTATAGGGGCCGTGTGCCCATATAATGCCTATAGGGGCTGCATCCATAGGGGATGTGTGCCCCTAACGCATCTACAGGGGCCATGCGCCCATATAACATGTATAGGGGTTGCCCCTATAGGGTCCGTGTGCCCATATAATGCCTATAAGGGCTGAATCCATAGGGGATGTGTGCCCCTAACACATCTACAGGGGCCGTGTGTCCATATACCATATATAGGGGTTGCCCCTATAGGGTCCGTGTGCCCATATAACATATATAGGGGCTGAATCCACAGGGGCCACATGCTCCTAACACACCTATAGGGGCTGTGTGCCCATATAACTTATATAGGGTTGCCTCTATAGGGTCCGTGTGCCCATATAACGTATATAGGGTTGCCCCTATAGGGTCCGTGTGCCCATATAGCGTATATAGGGGTTGCCCCTATAGGGTCCGTGTGCCCATATAGCGTATATAGGGGTTGCCCCTATAGGGTCTGTGTGCCCATATAACGTATATAGGGGCTGAATCCACAGGGGCCACATGCTCCTAACACACCTATAGGGTCCATGTGCCCATATAACATATATAGGGCTGCATCCATAGGGGCCGTGTGCCCATATAACGTATATAGGGTTGCCTCTATAGGGGCCGTGTGCCCATATAGCGTATATAGGGGTTGCCCCTATAGGGTCCGTGTGCCCATATAACGTATATAGGGTTGCCTCTATAGGGGCCGTGTGCCCATATAGCGTATATAGGGGTTGCCCCTATAGGGTCCGTGTGCCCATATAACGTATATAGGGTTGCCTCTATAGGGTCCGTGTACCCATATAGCGTATATAGGGGTTGGCTCTATAGGGTCCGTGTACCCATATAACGTATATAGGGTTGCCCCTATAGGGTCCGTGTGCCCATATAACGTATATAGGGTTGCCTCTATAGGGGCCGTGTGCCCATATAACATATATAGGGTTGCCTCTATAGGGGCCGTGTGCCCATATAACGTATATAGGGTTGCCTCTATAGGGGCCGTGTGCCCATATAACATATATAGGGTTGCCCCTATAGGGTCCGTGTGCCCATATAACGTATATAGGGTTGCCTCTATAGGGGCCGTGTGCCCATATAACGTATATAGGGTTGCCCCTATAGGGTCCGTGTGCCCATATAGCGTATATAGGGTTGCCCCTATAGGGTCCGTGTGCCCATATAACGTATATAGGGTTGCCCCTATAGGGTCCGTGTGCCCATATGATGCCTATAGGGGCTGCATCCATAGGGGCCGTGCGCCCGTAAATCACCCGGACACAGGGGCGGCGCCCATAGGGGCTGCCCCCTATAGGGTCAGGGCGTGGCACAAGGGGGGCGGGGCTTCGTGCCAGGCCCCGCCCCCTCACCGTTAATGCCCCCCCCCCCCCCCCAGGCGTGCCCCCCCCCCGCCATGGAGTGCCACTGCGTGTCCGAGCTGCTGCTCGCCCCCCCCGCTGCCCGCCCTATGGACCCCAGGTAGGTTGGGGGGCAGCGCCCCACAGCGCGCCCCATAGCGGGGGGTTGGGGGGCAGTGCCCCATAGTGGGGGGGTTGGGGGGCAGTGCCCCATAGCAGGGGGTTGGGGGTCAGCGCCCCATAGAGGGGAGTTGGGGGGCAGCGCCCCACATCGTGCCCCATAGCGGGGTCAGGCAGCTGGGCCTGTCTGCCCCAAGGTGGGGTGAGGCCCCCAAACCCTGCCCCATGGTGGAGCGGGGACCCCAAACCCTGCCCCATAGGGACCCCAAAACCCTGCCCCACAGCAGGATGGGGGCCCCAAACCCTGCCCCATGGGGACCCCAAACCCCGCCCCACATTGGAATAGGCACCCCAACAGCAAGATGGGCACCCCAAACCCTGCCCCATGATGGAATGGGGACCCCAAACCCTGCCCCATAGCAGGATGGGGGCCCCAAATCCTGCCCCACATTGGAATAGGCACCCCAATAGCAGGATGGGCACCCCAAACCTTGCCCCATGGCAGGACGGGGACCCCAATTCTGCCCCACAGCGGGATGGGGACCCCAACCCTGCCCCACAGCAGGATGGGGACCCCAAATCCTGCCCCACATTGGAATAGGCACCCCAATAGCAAGATGGGCACCCCAAACCCCGCCCCACATTGGAATAGGCACCCCAATAGCAAGATGGGCACCCCAAACCCTGCCCCATGATGGAACGGGCACCCCAATTCTGCCCCACAGCGGGATGGGGACCCCGACCCCTGCCCCCCAGCCCCCCCCACAGCCCTCCCGCCCCACAGGCGCCCCGCTCTCCCTCCGCAGGCTTCGCCTTCCCGGACTGGGCGTACAAGCCGGAGTCGAGCCCGGGCTCGCGGCAGATCCAGCTGTGGCACTTCATCCTGGAGCTGCTGCGGCAGGAGCAGTACCGGGACGTCATCGCCTGGCAGGGCGACTACGGCGAGTTCGTCATCAAGGACCCCGACGAGGTGGCGCGGCTCTGGGGCGTGCGCAAGTGCAAGCCCCACATGAACTACGACAAGCTCAGCCGGGCCCTCAGGTCAGGGGCGCGGCGGGGGGGTGGGGGTCCCGACCCCGTTGTCCCCGGTGGTCCCCCGGGTGCCCCGAGGCGGCGGGGAGCGGAGCGGAGCCCCACGGTCTCTGACTCGCCCCGTAGCGCCGAGCTGGGCCCCAGGCTCGCCCCATGGCCCAGTCCAACCCTATAGGCACCTAATTCACCCTATAGAGCCCTCGCTCACCCTATAAACCCCTAACTCACCCCATAGACACCTGCTGACCCCGTAGGCCTCAGTCTGACCCAGTAGATCCCCATCTAACCCTGTAGGCCCCCAGCGAACCCAGTAGATCCCCATCTAACCCTGTAGGCCTCTAACTCACTCCGTAGGCCCCTAACTCACCCTGTAGACCCCTAACTCAACCTATAGACCCTTAACTCACCCTACAGACCCCCAACTCACCCTATAGACCCCTAACTCACCCCCTAACCACCTACTGACCCCATAGGCCCCCATCTAACCCAGCAGATCCCCATCTAACCCAGTAGGCCTCTATCTAACCCTGTAGGCCTCTAACTCCCTCCATAGGCCCCTAACTCACCCTATAGACTCGTAGCTCACCCTATAGACCCCTAACTCACCCTATAGACCCCTAACTCACCCCCTAACGACCTACTGACCGCATAGGTTTCCATCTAACTTCATAGGCCCTCATCTAACCCAGTAGATCCCCATCTAACCCTGTAGGCCTCTAACTCGTTCCATAGGCCCCCAACTCACCCTGTAGACCCCTAACTCACCCTATAGACCCCTAACTCACCCCATAACCACCTACTGCCCCCATAGGTTTCCATCTAACTTCATAGGCCCTCATCTAACCCAGTAGATCCCCATCTAACCCTGTAGGCCTCTAACTCGTTCCATAGGCCCCCAACTCACCCTGTAGACCCCTAACTCACTCTATAGACCCCTAACTCACCCCATAACCACCTACTGCCCCCATAGGTTTCCATCTAACCCCATAGGTCTCCATCTAATCCAGTAGATCCCCATCTAACCCAGTAGGCCTCTATCTAACCCTGTAGGCCTCTAACTCCCTCCATAGGCCCCCTAACTCACCCTGTAGACTCGTAGCTCACCCTATAGACCCGTAACTCACTCTATAGACCCCTAACTCACCCCCTAACCACCTACTGACCCCATAGGTTTCCATCTAACCCCATAGGCCTCCTTCTAACCCTGTAGATCCCCACCTAACCCAGTAGGCCTCTATCTAACCCTGTAGGCCTCTAACTCCCTCCATAGGCCCCCTAACTCGCCCTGTAGACTCGTAGCTCACCCTATAGACCCCTAACTCACCCTATAGACCCCTAACTCACCCCCTAACCACCTACTGACCCCATAGGTTTCCATCTAACTTCATAGGCCCCCACCTAACCCAGCAGATCCCCATCTAACCCAGTAGGCCTCTATCTAACCCTGTAGGCCTTTAACTCACTCCATAGGCCCCTAACTCACCCTACAGACTCATAGCTCACCCTATAGACCCCTAACTCACCCTGTAGACCCGTAACTCACCCCATAACCACCTACTGACCCCATAGGACCCCATCTAACCCAGCAGATCCCCATCTAACCCAGTAGGCCTCTATCTAACCCTGTAGGCCTCTAACTCCCTCCATAGGCCCCTAACTCACCCTATAGACTCGTAGCTCACCCTATAGACCCCTAACTCACCCCCTAACGACCTACTGACCGCATAGGTTTCCATCTAACTTCATAGGCCCTCATCTAACCCAGTAGATCCCCATCTAACCCTGTAGGCCTCTAACTCGTTCCATAGGCTCCCAACTCACCCTGTAGACCCCTAACTCACCCTATAGACCCCTAACTCACCCCATAACCACCTACTGCCCCCATAGGTTTCCATCTAACCCCATAGGTCTCCATCTAACCCAGTAGATCCCCATCTAACCCAGTAGGCCTCTATCTAACCCTGTAGGCCTCTAACTCCCTCCATAGGCCCCCTAACTCACCCTGTAGACTCGTAGCTCACCCTATAGACCCGTAACTCACTCTATAGACCCCTAACTCACCCCCTAACCACCTACTGACCCCATAGGTTTCCATCTAACCCCATAGGCCTCCTTCTAACCCTGTAGATCCCCACCTAACCCAGTAGGCCTCTATCTAACCCTGTAGGCCTCTAACTCCCTCCATAGGCCCCCTAACTCGCCCTGTAGACTCGTAGCTCACCCTATAGACCCCTAACTCACCCTATAGACCCCTAACTCACCCCCTAACCACCTACTGACCCCATAGGTTTCCATCTAACTTCATAGGCCCCCACCTAACCCAGCAGATCCCCATCTAACCCAGTAGGCCTCTATCTAACCCTGTAGGCCTCTAACTCCCTCCATAGGCCCCTAACTCACCCTGTAGACCCCCAACTCACCCTATAGACCCCCAACTCACCCTATAGACCCCTAACTCACCTCCTAACCACCTACTGACCCCATAGGTCTCCACCTAACCCAGCAGATCCCCATCTAACCCAGTAGGCCTCTATCTAACCCTGTAGGCCTCTAACTCACTCCATAGGCCCCTAACTCACCCTATAGACTCGTAGCTCACCCTATAGACCCCTAACTCACCCTGTAGACCTGTAACTCACCCCATAACCACCTACTGACCCCATAGGTTTCCATCTAACCCCATGGGCCCTCATCTAACCCAGTACATCCCCATCTAACCCAGTAGATCCACATCTAACCCTGTACGCCTCTAACTCGTTCCATAGGCCCCTAACTCACCCTGTAGACTCGAAGCTCACCCTGTAGACCCCTAACTCACCCTATAGACCCCGAACTCACCCCCAAACCACCTACTGACCCCATAGGTTTCCATCTAACTTCATAGGCCCCCATCTAACCCAGTAGGCCTCTATCTAACCCTGTAGGCCTCTAACTCCCTCCATAGGCCCCCTAACTCACCCTGTAGACTCGTAGCTCACCCTATAGACCCCTAACTCACCCTATAGACCCCTAACTCACCCCCTAACCACCTACTGACCCCATAGGTTTCCATCTAACCCCATAGGCCCCCATCTAACCCAGCAGATCCCCATCTAACCCAGTAGGCCTCTATCTAATCCTGTAGGCCTCTAACTCCCTCCATAGGCCCCTAACTCACCCTATAGACCCCCAACTCACCCTATAGACCCCCAACTCACCCTATAGACCCCTAACTCACCCCATAACCACCTACCGACCCCATAGGCCCAACCTAACCCTGTAGGTTCCTAGTGCCCCACATCCCCAGTCTAAACCTACAGGCCCCTAACTCACTTTAGAGGCCCCTAACTCATTTTAAAAGCCCCTAACTCACCCCATAGGGCCCTAACTCACCCATAGGCCCTAACTCACCCCATAGGCCCCTAACTCACCCCATAGGCCCCTAATTCACCCTGTAGACCCCTAACTAACCCTATAGGCCCTGTCTAACCCCATGGGCCTCAATCTCGCTCCATAGGCCTGATCTAACTCCATCTCATCCTACCGTCCGAATCTAACCCTACAGGCCCTGACTTGCCCCGTAGCCCTGACCTAACCCTATAAACCCCCAACTGACCCTATAGACACCTACTGACCCCATAGGCCCCCATTTAACCCTGCAGGTCCCCATCGAAACCTGTAGGCCCCCATCTAACCCTGAAGGCCTTTAACCCACTCTGTAGGCCCGTAGCTCACCCTATAAACCCACAACTCACCCTATAGGCCCGTAACTCACCCTATAAACACCTACCTTGCCCATAGACACCTGCTGACCCCATAGGCCTCAATCTAACCCAGTAGCTCCCCGTCTAACCCCGTAGGCCCTGAACGTGCCCCGTAGCCCCGGTCTAACCCTATAATCCCCTAACTGACCCTATAGACCCGTAACTCACCCTACAGACCTGTAGCTCACCCCGTAGCCACCTCCTGACCCCTTAGGCCTCATCCGACGCCACAGGCCTCAGCCTCCGTCCATAGCCCCGACCTAACCCTATAGGCCGCGACCTAACCCTATAGGCCGCAACCCAACCCCACAGGCCCCAACCCAACCCCGTAGGCCCCAAGATAATTGTGTAGGTCCTAAGATCATTGTATAGGCCCCAAGACAATTGTATAGGTCCCATCCTAACCCTCTAGGCCCCAACCTAACCCCGTACGCCCAGCCTAATCCTATAGGCCCCAAGCTAACTGTATAGGCCCCAAGATAATTGTATGGGTCCCAACCTAACCCCATAGCCCCCACACTCCTCCCATAGCCCCAACTCAACCCTATAGGCCCCAATCTAACCCCATAGGCCCAACCCAACCCCGTAGGCCCAAGCTAATTATATAGGTCCCAAGCTAACCCCATAGTCCTAACCTAACCCTATAGGCCCTAACCTAACCACATAGGCCCCAACCTAACCATGTAGGCCCCAAGATAATTGCATAGCCCCAACCCAACCCCATAGGCCCCAACCCCATAGGCCCCAACCCGACCCCATAGGCCCCGTCTCAACCCCATAGGCCCCAACCCGACCCCATAGCCCCAAC